>NC_133663.1:100313478-100412058 GCF_037893015.1 Macrotis lagotis
TAAAAAAAAAGAATTTCCAGATAAATGAAACTTATCTTCTTGAAGAACTAAATTTTAAAAAAGCAACTTTTCCATGGAAATCCTTCTAATGCATAAAGTATTTATCTTTACTTTAAGGTGTTATAAAATTATTTTACATTTTCAAGGAAACATGTTTATTATTATAAATAAATTTTATTGTACTACAGTCATGATTTGTCAACTCTTTAGGGCTCTTGGAGTACTTAAGGTAGTTATTTGCTCATTCTTTTATCCTCCTAGACAGTTATACTTTTAATCATCTTTTATTTCTTGACTTTTTGTAAAAAAAATTAGGTGGGGCCGTAAGATTTTACTTTCTATTTTTTTAACCATCTTTAGTGATTAGTTTCCTCCCTGAAAACTAGTTAACTCTAATCTCTTGTGAACCAATCAAAAATAAATAGCAGACTTTGGGGCAGTGAAGTGGAGAAGTGGATAGAGTATCAGCCCTGGAGTCAGGAGGACCTGAATTCAAATCTGACTTCAGACACTTAATAATTACCTAGCTGAGCAACCTTGGGCAAATCACTTAACCCCATTGCCTTGCAAAAACTAAAGAAAAATAACAAGAACAAAACAAACAAAAGATAACAGACTTTAAATGTAAATGAACATGAGAGTCAAGATGGTGGACCTAGAGGCAGGAATTCCCAGAAACTCTCCTCCAGAACAATCTAAATGCCTTAAAAGTATAACTTGAACAAAATTCTAGAGTGGCAGAACACACAGAAAGACGGAATGAAACAGTTTTCCTTCCCAAGACAATTTGGAAGATCTACAGGAATTATCTGTTCCACCAAGGTTGGGACCCAGCCCAGATCAGAGTGAACAAGTTCCAGTCTTCCAGGAACAGGGAGGGCACCAGCGTCCCTGAGGCTGCCTGGGTTTGCGGCATCAAGAGTGGTTTCCTCTCGACCCAGGGTTCCAAGGAAAACTTGGAAGGTCATTGGTAAAGCTCTACTACACCAGAGAGAGCATGGAGCCCAGTGTAGCTTAGACCTCAGCTATTCAGTCCCAAGAAACAAAGCAGACCTGTAGATTCACCCAAAAGCTGCTTCCTGAGAGATTAATAAAATGAAAAGCAAGAAAACCATTGATCTCATAAATAAAATTAAGAGTTGGTTTTATAAAAAAATCAATAAAATAGATAAAACTTTGATTAAGACGATTAAAATAAAGAAAGAATATAGTGAGATTACTAGTATCAAAAATGAAAAGGTTGAACTAACCACCAATGAGGAGGGAATTAAAGAGATAATTTGGAGCTATTTAACCAAAGTTTATACCAATAAATTTGATAATCTGAGTGAAGTGGATGAATACTTACAAAAATACAAACTGTCCAGATTAACAGAAGAAATAATAAAATACTTAAATAATCCCATTTCAGAAAAAAGAAAATGAAGAAACCATCAATAAACTCCCTGAGAAAAAGTCTCCAGGTTGAGGAGAATGTATACATGAACTCTACTAAACAATTAAGAAACAATTCCAATTCTACATAAATTATTTTTAAAAATAGCAGAAGGAAGAGTTCTACAAAATTGCTTTTATAATACCAATTATGGTGCTGATATCTAAATCAGGAAGAACCTAACAGACAAAGAAAATTATAGACCTATCTCCCTAATGATTATTGTTATAAAAATCCCAAATAAAATTTTAGCAAAGAAATTATAGCAAGTTATTACTGGCATACTACAACAAAATCAGGTAGGATTTCTGCCAGATAGGCAGGGATTTTCCAATATTATGACAACACTCAGCATAATCAGTATCAAAGCTAACAGAAATCAAATGATTATCTCAGTAAGATCTGAAAATGTCATTGATAAAATACAGCATCCATTTGTATTAAAAACATTGGAAAATTTTGGAATGAATGGAGTTTTCCTTTTAATAAATAGTAATTATCTAAAATCATCAGTGAATATTATATGTAATAGGGATGAACTTGAAGCAATTCTAATAAAATCAAGGGTAAAACAAGGATACCCTTTATCACCATCATTATTTTATGTTTTAAAAGATTTTATTTGATTTTAAAAATTTTTCCCCTAATCATCCTTCCCTCCCCCACCCCCTACAGAAGGCAGTCTGTTAGTCTTTACATTGTTTCCATGATATACAATGATCTAATTTGAATGTATCACCATTATTATTATTTTTTTTACAAGGCAATGGGGTTAAGTGGTTTGCCCAAGGCCACATAGCTAGGTAATTATTAAGTGTCTGTGGCCGGATTTGAACTCAGGTACTCCTGACTCCAGGGCTGGTGCTCTGTCCACTAAGCAACCTAGCCACCACCAATCACCATTATTATTAAATATCGTATTAGAACTGTTAGCTTTAACAATAAGCAAAGAAAAAAAGAAATTGAAGGAATTAGAATTTACCATGAGAAAGCAAAGCTTTCATTCTTTGCACATGATATGATGGTATCTTTAGAAAGCACAAGAAAATCATCTAAAAATCTTGTTGAAACAATTTACAAAATCAAGGAAGTAGCAAGAGATAAAATAAACCCACATAAATCACCAACATTTCTATATATGGTCAACAAAAATCAATAGCAAGAGAAAGAAAAATTCCATTTAAAGTAATTGCAGATAACGTTAAAGACCTAGGAACCAATCTCCCAAGGCAAATCAAGGAACTACATGTACACAATTACAATGTACTTGTCAATTACTCAAGGTTAGGTTGAACTAATATAATAAAAAGGACAATTTTATCCAAATTACATCATTTATTCATACCAAACTAAAAATTAATAATTTTACCAAGCAATAAAAATTAGTTTAAAAAATGCAACAAATGATCAAAAATAGCAAGGGAAACTGATTTAAAAAAAAAAGTAAAGTTAGGTGGCCTAGCCCTACTAGATCTAAAACTATACTATAAGGTGGCATTCATCAAAACTGCTTGCTACTGGTTAAGAAATAGAGTAATGGATCAGTGAATTAGGATAGGTTCAAAAGAAACAAATATAAATGATTATAGTACACTCAAAGCCATTAGCCTCTAGGATAAGAACTCACTATTTGACAAAAAAAAAAATTGTTGGGAAAACTAAAAAATAGACTAGGCATAGACTCACATCTCATATTTTATATGAAAATAAGAACAAAATGGGCTAAAGGATTTAGACATAAGTGTGATACCATAGGTCAGTTAATAGGCCTAGAAATACTCTATCTATCAGATCTATGGAAAGAGGAGAACTTTATGATCAAGCAAGAAATAAAGCATATTATAAATTGAAAAATGGATGATTATGACTATTTTAACTTATTTTCTTTTAATTTACTAATAAAATCAATGCTGCCAAAATTAAAAGTTAAACAGAAAATGGGAAACAATTTTCACAGCTCAGGGATCTGATAAAGGTCTCATTTCTAAAATAAGTATAGAACTAGATCAAATTTCTAGGGTCACAAGTCATTCCTCATTGATAGTCAAAGGATATGAATAGATAGTTTTCAAATGAAGAAATTAAAGCTATATATAAGTATATAAAAATGCTCTGAATCATTTCAGATAAATGCAAATTAAAACAACTATGAGGTATCACTTCACACTTATCATATTGACTAAGAGGACAAAAAGGCAAAATATTCGATACTGGAGGATTGGCACATTAATGCATTGTTGGTGGAGCTGCAAAGTGATCCAATCATTTATTTTTATTTTTATTTTTTATTTAAAACATTGAGGTTAAGTGACTTGCCCAAGGTCACACAGCTAGGAAATTATTAAGTGTCTGATGCTGGATTTGAACTCAGGTACTCTCCAGGGCTGGTGCTCTATCCACTGTACCACCTAGCTGTCCCAATCCAATAATTCTTGAGAGCAATTTGGAACTGTATCCAAAAAGCAATAAACTTGATCATAACTTTTGACCCCACAATTCCAATACTAGTTCTATATCCAGAAAAATATAAAAAAACTGGGAAATGCCTCACGTTCCAAAATATTCATGTCATCTCTTTTTGTAGTGGCAAAGAATTGGAAATTGAGGGGATGCACTTCAGTTGGGGAATGACTGAACTGTGTTTACAGTATATGAATTTTGTGGAATACCATTGTTCTATAAGGATCCATAAATGATCAAACTCCAGAGAAGCATGGAATGTATTACAGGAATTGATGCTGAGCATCAATCAAAACAGCAGAACAAGAGAAAATTGTATACTTTAACAGCAATATTGTGAATTGATCAACTTGATGATGCAGTCCAGGACAACTCTGGGAGACCTGTTAGGGGCAATGCCATCCACATGCAGATGAAAAAGAAAAAAAAAAAAAACAGCACAACCCCAAACCCTCAGAATCTGCATGACCGCTGTGTTCAGCTTTGTAACTTTCTCACCTGCTTTTCTTCTTATTTCATGATTTTCTTTCTTTTTCCTTAGTCCTTATTCCTCATACACAAATTGACTAATATGGAAACATGCTATGCACAAATGTACATAGACAACATTCCCTGGATTGTTTGCTACACAAGGGAGGGGTGGAGGAAGGGAGGTTGGAAGAAAAATGTTCAACTTATAAAAATGAAAATGGATGAATGTTGAAAAACATTCTTAAATTTAATTAGAAAAACAGAATAAAACATGAGCCATAAATACTAAAAAAAATAAAATGTATGTAACATTAATGTTTGACATAAAAAGAAACAAAACTTTTTTTATTTGTTTCTTTTCACACAAAGCTCTTATGTAGACTAAGAAATGAAACACATCAGGTAATCCAGATGTTATACATGTGCAATTACTTTCCTTTAATGCAATTTGTTATATCTAAATGAAAATCTAGTCCTAGATATGTCTATGGTAGGCTAAATACTGATTTTTGTTGACTAACTAAGCTGAAGGAATTTAAAAAAAAAGGAACTTTAGCCCTTGTTCTCACATTTCTTGCATGAATAAATACCACTGAGATGAAAACGAAAGTAACTACTTCTATTTCCTGTAGAGGTTGTCTTTGTGCTGCCAATCTATGTGACAACCAAGATAAATTTTTGCATAAAGACATCTTAATGTAATATGTACATGTTTCACTTCTTCCCTTTCCCCTAATTTTTAAAAATTTCTAAGTAAGCTTACTCTGACTATTCTAGTAGTATAATATAAAACTAATGAAACAGAAATCTTAATCACAAGGAAATGATGATGATTAGTTTCTTGATGTGTAATTAAGTTACTTATCAATTCAAGAATTGTGGTAAAAATTTCTTTTTATAGAATAAAAATATGCTCCATATTTATGATTTAGTTGGGAATACTGATTAAAAATGGAACTTAAAACATTCTTTCCTCTTACTGAATACTTAAAATTCTAAAAAAGTCCTTCAAAATCATAAACACATTTCACAACCATGAAACACCATGTATTGGCTAAAAATTGGCTGATAAGATCTTTTCTAAATACAATAAATTTATTGATTCATTTTTCTTTGAATTAGGTATATGGGTTATACATTCAAAATGCATATAAACCATTTGATTTCTTAATAATCTTTTACTTTTGCAAATTAAAAATCAAGGCAATTTTTAAGCTTTATTTTAAAAAGATTTTGAGTTTCAAATTTTCTCCATCCTCTTCCTCTTGCCATAAAAGGGTGGGAAATATTATATATATAAAATCATGTAAGAAACACTCATATATTAGTCACAATTGTAAAAGAGAAAAGAGATCAAAAGAAGAAAAAAAGAGGAAAAATAAGTGAAACAACCCTCCCTCCCTTATGTCCAATTCACTTGCAAGACATGTTATCACCTTCCTAATATAATGGCCCTACTTGAGAACAAAGGACAAAGAATAAACAAAGTATAGCAGGGCCAACTCAGTGAACAGAGAACTGGGCCTTCAGTCAGAGGGAAATGGGTTCAAAAACAGGCTAAGTTACTTATTAGTTGTGTCTCTTGACTTAACCTCTGTTTGTCTAGTAGGTGACTTAGTAGAGTTGCAGGCCTGTAAGTCAGAAAGTCTTGAGTTCAAATGTGACTTCACATGCAAAAATGCCTCCAACAATTAGTCTAAAAATGTTAGGATAGTGACTGTCCTTGGCCTAGGAGCATAGCTCAATTTTAAAAAGCCTCAGACTAAGCTAAATGTGATTAAGAAAAAGATAAAACACTAATTATAGGAATATACTTTGGGGATAAGGTCAAAATTCTATATAAAAGGAGTGCATTGGTACCCAAAATGAGAAGCTACAGAGGGGAATATGATTTATTCTCAAATCTCCCAAAAGTCCTCATGGAAGAGCTCAATGAGACTTTAAAAAAATCAGGTAGAAAAAATTAGAAAAGCAATGAGAGGCATGAAAGTCAAAGTCAATAATTTGGAGCATAGAACAATGAAGTATTATTGTTCTGTAAGAAAATATGGGAAGGCAGACTTTAAGAAAAATCTAAAAAGACATGTAATAACTGATACTAAGTGAAATGAATAGAATAGAAGAACATTATACACATTTTGTGATGATCAACTGTGGTGGACTCAGCTCTTCTTATCAGTTTAGTGATCATGGACAATGCTGAAAGACTTGGAAAATATGGAAAATACGATCCATATGCAGTCTGAGAGCAGAGCAAAGTATATTATATTCACTTTTCTAATCTTCTTTTTTGTTGTTTTTTTCTCATGATCTTCCCCCCCTTCCCCCTTCATTCTAATTCTATTTTCACAATATACCTAATATGGAACTATATTAAACATGTTTGCACATATATATACCCTATATCAAATTGTTAGCTGTCATGGGAAGGGGGATGAGAAGAGAAGGTGATAGAAAGACGTGGAACTCAAAAATTAGCAAAAGGATGAATTTTGTAAACTACTTTACATGTACTTGGGAAAAAATAAAGCAGAAATTGAAAGAAAAAATTTATCCAAAAGCCATGTTCAAAAAAAGAGCCTGAAAAACTACTAAGATATCATCCATGATAACTGCACTGATATCCTAGGACCACAGGTTAAAATAGACATTAAGAGAATTCACTGATCATTCTGAAAGAAATGAAAAAGCCCCAAGGAATATTGTAGCCAAATCCCAAATTATCAGATCAAGGAGAAAATATTTCAGGCAGCCAGAAAGAAGCAATTCAAATACCAAGGAGCCACAGAGGAACTAAACAGAACTTGACAGTTTCAACATTAAAGGATTGAAGGGATTGGATTATGATTTCCTTAGAGTAAAGGAGTTTGGATTACAGTAAAAAATATTAACTAACTTGTTAAAAATATAAGTATATTCTTTTAGGGAAACGATGTTTATTCAACAAAATAAAGGTCTTTAAAACCTTTCTGATGAAAATTCCAGAGCTGAACAATAAAATCAATTTTAAAATACCAGACTCAAGAAATGCATAAAAAAATAAGCATGATGAATGAAAATAAAATGTTACTCAAAAGCCTAGTGTTTATATCCCTACATAAAAAGATTTAGCTTGTAACTCTTGTGAACTATCTTTATTAGAAACAGAAAAATAAAGAAGAGGGTATGGAAAAATTGATTTTGTTGTGAGCATGTAAAGATTGAAGCATGGAAAAATGAATGTATTGTTTAAAAGAGAAAAGCTAGAGGCAGAATGGGATTATTCCATCATATGAAGGGGTGCAAAAGAGCAATTCCAGTAGAGGAAAAGAAGGAAATGTTTGAGAATTGCTTGAATCTCATTGCCATTGCATTTCAAACAAGAGATTATCATTATATACTCAGTTCAGATAAGAAGCTTAATTCGCCCTACATGGAATTAGGAAGGAAAAGGGAGCAAAAAGGAATAGGACTCATAGAAGTGAAGGAAGATTAAGGGAGGAGGTGGTCAGAAGCAAAGTTCTTGGAAAGAAGTATAGGGTAAAAGGTGAGAGGAAAAAACAAATGAAGAAAGATAGTATGGAGAGTAATAAAAAGCTAACCATTATAACTGTGAAAGTGAATAACATGGATTCTCACATAAAAAGTAATGGAAAAGTGAAGTGAATTAAAAACCAAAATCTTACAATTTGATTTTTTTACAAGAAGTACATTTAAAGTAGAAATATCATCATAGAGTTAAGGTAAAAGACTGAAACACAGGGTGGCTAGGTGGCATAGGGGCCACTAGGTGGCACAGTGGATAGAGCACTGGCCTTGGAGTCAGGAGTACCTGGGTTCAAATCCGACCTCAGACACTTAATAATTACCTAGCCGTGTGGCCTTGGGCAAGCCACTTAACCCCATTGCCTTGAAAAATCTAAAAAAATAAAAGACCGAAACACAATATACCATGCTTTAATCAAAGTTAAGTGTGATGGCCAAGATGGTGGAGAGGACAGGCACTGTGATAAGTGCTCCTTTTTCCCCTCAAAAGTAGCAGAAACCTCTTAACAGAAATTCGATTAACAAAACCCAGAAAGAGAAACTCGAAGAACACCTATGAAGAAGGTCTGTCTCAGGGGACTGTGGGTGAACCAGGAGACCAGAGCAGATGACCATCGTGATGACTGCAGGTGGGGGAAGACTCAACCATAGAGACTTCACTGATTGGCAAGTACCAGATCTAACTTTAGCTGCAGAATCTTTGGCTGGGGTAGAGTTGCTACAAGGGGGTGATTTTCAGCAGAATTTCAGAGCAGACCTGGACAACAACCACCTGGCCTGGGGCCCTGAGTTCCATACTTTCAGCAGAGCCCTTTGCCCAGAACAAACAATGAACAACCCTCCCACCACCACTACCCCCTCAGGGCAACAGAGTTCATTCAAAAGACAGTCCCAGTTCAAGGTCAACTCAGACCCTGCTGCTGAGGGCCCCAAACACTCCAGAAGAATCAACCAGGGCCCCCTACTGGCTCACCCTTGAAATTACTAAGCCAAATGAACAAAGCCTCTAGGATCTTCAAAAGCAAACCTCTGAGAGCCAGCACCCACCCCCAACACAAGGTCCTAGAAAGATGAAAAAAAGCCATAGAAAAGGGGGCCCATGGAGAAATACTTAGATGGAAATAGATTCTAACCCAGAGAGATCTAGCAATGCTAAGGAGAATATAAATTGGTCTCCAGCCCAGAAAGTCTTCCTTAGTGAAATCAGGAAGGAGTTTAAAAATCAATTGGAAAAATGGGGAAAACAAACTTAAGAGAAAATTAACATATTGCAAGAGAATATTAATTTCTCACAACAAGAAAATAAATCCTTGGAAAATACAATTGGACAAATACAAAATGAGAATAACTCTCAAATCCTCAATTGCACAAATGCAAAAAGAAAATGATTCTCTCAAAATTACACTTGGGCAAATAGAGAAGTCCTTCAAAAATATAATTGATCAACTGCAAAAGATAAATGAAGAAAAATCTTCTCTTCCAAAAAGAATGGAATCAGCAGAAAAAAAATTACTTCATGAGACAAGACTATTAAACAAAACCAAGATTGAAAAAATAGAAAAAATGTATATATGCAATCACAACAAATGAGGAGGAAACTAAAGTAATAATTTGGAATTATTTTGCCCAACTATACAACTATATGCCAAAAAAGTTTAAAATCTAAATGAAATCGATGAATATTTGCAAAAATATAAGTTGCCCTGATTAAATGAAGAGGAAATTAAAAACCTGTCTCAGGATTGAATAACCCTCTCCCAGAAAAAGAAATTCAACAAGCCATTATTTGAACTCCTAAGAAAAAATCTCCAGGGTCAGATAGATTAACAAGTGAATTCTATCAAACTTTTAAAGAAAAATTGGTTCCAATTCTATATAAACTCTTTGGAAAAATAGATGAAGACACAACTGTGTCTAACTCTTTCTATGACACCAATATGATGCTGATACCTAAACCAGGAAAATTCAAAACAGAGAAAGAAAATTATAGACCTAGCTCTCTGATGAATATAGATGCAAAAATATTAAATAAAATCTTAGCAAAACAATTACAAGTTATCACTAGGATAATACATTATGATCAATTAGGATGTATCCTAGGAATGCAGGGTTGGTTCAATATTATGAAAATTGTTAGTGTAATTAATTATATCAATAACATACCTATCAGAATTGATATGATCATATCAATAGATGTTGAAAAGTCTTTTAGCAAAACATAGCACACATTCCTAATAAAAACACTAATTAAAAAATGGTTTGTTCCTTAGAATAATAAGCAGTATCTATCTGAAACCATAAACAAGAATTACTCCAAATCATTACTTATTAGAGAAATTAAAATTAAAACATCTCTGAGATAACAACTCATAATTCTCAGTTTCGCCAATATGACCAGAAAGGACAATGTTGGAAGGGATGCGGGAAATCTCGGACACTAATTCATTGTTGGTAGAGCTGTGAACTCATCCAGACTTTCTGGAGAACAATTTGGGATTATGCTGAAAGTGCACCAAAAATGTGCATACCCTGTGATCCAGCAGTACCACTACTGGGTCTATACCCTAAAGAGATGATGGAAAAAAGGCAAAAACATCACTTGTACAGAAATATTTATCACAGCCCTGTTTAAGGTGGCAAAAAAATGGAAATTAATTGAATGTCCTTCAGTTGGGGAAATGGCTTAGGAAACTGGTATATGTATGTCATGGAACACTATTATTCTATTAGAAACCAGGAGGGATGAGAATTCAGGGAAACCTGGAAGGATTTACATGAAATGATGCTGAACGAGATGAGCAGAACCGGAAAAGCAATGTACACCCTTAGAGCAACATGGGATTGTTGATCAAACTTGATGGACTTGCTCATTCCATCAGTGCAACAACCAGGGACAAATGTGGGCTATCTGCAATGGAGAATACCATCTGTATATAGAGAAAGAATTATGGACTTTGAACAAAGATCAAAGACTATTACCTTCAAATTAGAAAAAAATAGTTATCTTATGTATTTTTACTATCTCATACTTTATTTTTCTTCCTTAAGGATATGATTTCTCTGTCATCACATTCAACTGAGATCAAGGTATAACATGGAACCAATTTAAAGACTAACAGAATGACTTATTTGGGAGTGGGGAAGGGAAAGAGAAATGGGGGAAGAATTGTAAACTCTAAATAAATAAAATATTTCTAAAAAAAGAAAAAAATCAGGGACAGCAATCCTGTTCTCAGACAAAGATAAAGCAAAAGTACATCTAGTTAAAAGGAATAAGGAAGGAAACTACATTTTCCAATAGGATAAAATAGTAAAAGAAATATCAGAACTTTCTATATATGTACAAACTGGGTCAATACCCAAATTCTTAGAGGAGAAACCAAATCAGTTACAGGAAGAAGTAGAAAACAAAATTATAGAAGTGGAGGACTTCAAACTCCCTCTATCAGATTATATTAATCTAACCACAAAATTGACAAGAAGGAAGCTAAAATGAATAGAATTTTAGAAAAGTTAGTTATGATAGTTCTCTGGAGAAAACTGTATTGGGATAGAAAATAATACATCTTTTTCTGGGTTCTGTATGGCACCTACACAGAAATTAGTCATATTTTAGGGAATAAAAATCTCACAATCAAATGAAAAAAGCAGAATCATTGCATATATGCTTTTCAGTTCATGATGCAATACATATTATATGGAGTAAAAGACATGGAAAGATGGGCTAAAAATTTATTGAAGCCTAACCAGCCTAATTTGAAAAATTAATTGTTTATACAAAAAAAATCTTAGAAGAAAATTCTTCGAAGACAAAAACAGAAGTGAGCTAGCATACCAAATCTTTTTGTAATGAAACAAAGCAATTATTAGAAAAAATATTTTATATCAACGGAAGACCTATGGATTGGGAATGCAAATAAAATTGCTAGTAAAAGAACAAATTAAAAAACCCTAATTATATATCTAACTTGAAGTTCTGAAACTCAAAGGAGATAGTAATAAAATCAAAAGTGTCTAAACTATTGAACTAATAAATAAAACAGTTGTGTGTTTTAAGAAAAAAAGCAATAAAATAGATACATTCTTAATGCAATATAAAAATTAAATTAGATAGTAAAATTATCAATCAAAAATGGAAAGGGTGAATTTATCTGCAATGATGAGCAAATTAAAGTAACAATTTATAACTATTTTGCCCTACTGTATGCCAAAAATCTGCCAATTTAAATGATTAAGTGATTCAGTTTCATTTTTAATTATTCAACTAAATCTACCCATTTAATGAAATAACTGAATATTTTTTAAAAAATGAAATTACCAGATTTACAAAAGAGTTAATAAAATATTTTGATAGAGCCATTTAAAAAAAAAGGAATTGAAGAAGCCATCAATGAGCTCCCTAAGGAAAAAAAAATCTTTGAAGCTACATGGACTTACAAAAGAATTATACCAAGCATTTACAGAATAATGAATTTCATTTTTTTGAATATTTGAAAAAAATAGCTGTAAGAGTTCTGCTTAATTCATTTTATTACACGAATATAATGCAAATAACTAAATCAGAGAAAGGCAGAAGAATTAGGAAGTTGTCAACACATTTCCCTGAAGGAATATCATTGCAAATATTTAAAATATATTATTGGCAAAGAGAAATTAAATAAATTTATTACTAGAATAATAAATTATGGTCAGGTCAGATTTACACCAAGATTGTATGGATAGTTTAATATAAGTAAAACAAATAGCAAAACTGGCCATATGAATATCAAAACTAACAGAAATTGACAGAAATGTTTTGATTATTTTGATAGAAGTTGAAAAAGCTTTTGGTAAAAATATAGCATGCATTCCTATTAAACACACACACAGACACACACAGACACACACACACACACACACACACACAAACACACAAAAACACACACAGAGACACACCCCCCCGAAGGAGTGAATGGAGTTTTCCACAAGTAATGCAGATAAGCCTGAAGTAGTTTGAATAAGATCAGAGATGAAACAAGAATGTTCTTTATCACCCACTATATTCAGGATGATATTGGAAATTTTAGCTTTAGTAATAAGAAAAGTAAAATGAATGAATAGAATTGGAATAGGCAAGGAGAAAACAAAATTCTCACTTTTTTTTCAGGTAATATGAAAAGATGCTTAGAGAAGTTACAAAATAGAATATACTACTTGAAACAACAATCTTAGCAAAATTGAGCATGCATATAAACATGCATATATGATTAGCAGGATGATATAAAGAAAATTCCATTTAATATAACTATAACATGATAAAATCCTTTGGAGTCTACTTGTTGATAATCTCAGAAACCCTATGAACACAGTTACTTAATACTTTTCACACAAATAATTTCAGATGTAATTGGAATATTGTTAATTTTCACAAGCAGATTTTGCTAAACAAAGAAAAAATGATAATTGTATAAAAATTAAATTATCTATTCAGTGCCATACCAATCACACTTTTTTTGGTTGTTTTTTAGGTTTTTGCAACGCAAATGGGGTTAAGTGGCTTGCACAAGGCCACACAGCTAGGTAATTATTAAGTGTCTGAGACCGGATTTGAGCCCAGGTACTCCTGACTCCAAGGCCAATGCTTTCTCCAGTATGCCACCTAGCTGCCCCCCAATCAGACTATTAAAAAAATTATAGAGCTAGGAAAAAAAGTAGTAAAATCATCTAAGGAACAAAAGTTCATGAATATTAATGGAATAATGAAAAAATGCTAAAGAAGGTGGTAGTCATACGAGGTCCAGAACTATATTATAAAGTGATAGCTATCAAAGCTGTTTGGTACTGTCTAAGAAATATAGTTGTAAAGAAGCAGTAGACTACAGAAATATACTATTTAATTTATCCAAAGACTCCAATTTCTTCTATAAGAATTTACTTTTTTCACAAAACCTGCTAGGAAATCTAGAAAATGGTCTGACAGAAACTAAGCATAGTCCACTATCTCATAGCCTGTAACAAGATAATGCCAAAATGAGTACAAGGTTTGAAAATAAAAGGAGACATCCTAAACAATTTAGGAAAACAAGGAATAGGTTTTCTGTCACATATGGAGAGGAGAGGAATTTATGATCAAACAATAGACAGTCATATGAAAAAATGCTCTAAATATTAATTAGTGAAATGCAAATTAAAACAACTCTGAGATACGACATCACACCTATCAGATAAAATGACAAAAAAGCAAAATGAATAATGTTGGAGGGAATATGAGAAAACTAAGACACTAATGCACTGATGGTGAACTGATTCATTCATCCTCAAGAGAAATTTTGAATTATCCCCAAAGAACAATGAAATTGGGCATACCTCTTTATCCAGCAGCACCACTACCAAGTCTATACTCCAAAGAGATCATCTCATAATAGTGTTGTTAATATGTACATTGTTCTCTTGGTTCTGCTCCCTTCACTTAGCATTAGATCCTGTAATTCATTTCATGCTTCTCTAGAGTCTGACCATTTATGATATCTTAGAAATCAATATTATTCCATAATTTTCATATATCATAACATGCTCAACTGTTACTCTGTTAATTGATGGGCACATCTTAAGTTCCAATACTTTGCCATTACTGTGAATATTTTGGAACATGGGGAACTTGTCCCAATTTTTAATTTTTTAATTGCTTTTATTTATTTAAGGCAATGGGTTGAGTGACATGCCCAAGGTCACACAGTTAGGCAATTTTTAAGTGTTTGAGGCCAGATTTGAACTCAGGTTCTGCTGACTGCAGAGCCAGTGCTCTACCCCCACTTTTCCCATTTTTTATGATTTTTTTCTGGACATAGGCTTAGAATCAGCATTGCTGGGTTAAAGGGAATAAACACTTTCATTGCTCTTTGGGCATAACCATATTGCTCTCCAGAATGGTTATCTATACAAGTATTAATACCAGTTCTTTTTGTGGTGGCAAAGAAATGGAAACAGTGAAGATACTTAGCAATTGGTAAATGACTGAAAAATTGTGCCATATGAATGTGATGGAATACAATTTGTTCTATAAGCAAGCATAAGTGATTATTATTCAAAAAAATGTCTAGAACAACTTCCATAACTGCTTATAAGTGCAGTGAGCAGAACCAGGGGAACAATGTACAGATTAACAAAAACATCATGTGGTTATCTTCTATGCTAGTATGATAATCAATTCCTGTCAACAGTTCAGTAATTAATGACAATTCTAAAAGATTTAGAATGGTACCTGGCATCCAAATTCAAAGAAAACAATTTTGAAGTTTTAATGCAAACCAACACATACTATTTTGACTTTTTGAAGCTCATTCTATGTTTTGTTTTTCTTTTTTCATGGTTTTTTCCCTTTTAATTCTGATATTTTTCATAATATGGCTAATGTGAAAATATTTTTAAAATAATGGTACTTGCATAGCTTAAATCAGATTATTTGCTGTTGTAAATTGGGGTGAGAAAAGGGAGGGAAGTGGAAACATATGGTATTCAATATTTTAAACTAGGATGGATGTTGAAAATTATTTTTGCACAAAAATGGAAAAAATAAAATGAAATAACATTTATTTTAAAGAAATGAAAATTTCTCTTAAGGAAATCACTCTATAAAAACAAAATTGAAGCTTCTCTGTTGCTTAAAATCATAAAAAAATTTCCTAGAACAATAAGAATTTAAGTGATTCAACTAGTATCAAAAAGTCAGAATACATCTGAGATGAAATTTTAACAGAAGACTTCCTGAACCCAGTGCCAGTTGTTTATTATATTTCAGTGTTATCTTTTTATGCTTTCCATGTTAAAAGAATAACTGATTTTTGTAATTATATCTTTTTAGTGACATGATTAATACTTTATTGCAAATGAAAACTACATAAAATTTGTTAAATAAATGGATCTGATTATACTGTCATGTGGATCATAAAAATAGTGGCTCTAAAATTATTTCTCAGTTTTCTATTTTACTTCTAATCTTGGTTGCATAGGTTTTGTTTGTGCAAAAATAGTATAAATTAATTTAATGAAAATTTTCCATGACATAATATTCTCTATCTCTTGTATGGTCATAAATTCTCCCCTTCTCCAGTGATCTGGCAGGTAAACTATAACTTGCTATCTTAATTATTTTTAATTGCCCTTTATCATGGCATATGGTGTGAGATGTTGGTCTATGCCTAGATTCTGACATATTATTTTCCAATTTTCAGAGCAGTTTTGTTTTATAATTATGAATTTTTATCCTCAAAGTTGGAGTTTTAGGTTTATCGAACAGCAGATTATTATAGTTATTTAATCCTATGTCTTGTATACTTAATCTATTTCACTGATTCACCAATTTGTTTCTTAGCTAGTAACAAATAGTTTTGATGAGTGTTCCTTCATGATAAAGTTTTATATGTGGTATGACTAGAAAATATTCCTTTCCATTTTTTCTTTAATTCCCTTGATAATATTAAACCTTTGTTGTTCCTGATTAAATTTGTTATTACTTTTCCAGCTCTAGAAAATAATCTTTCGTAGTTTGGTTGGGATGACACTGAATAAGTAGATTAATTTAGTTAGAATTGCTATTTTTATTATGTTGTCTTGGCCTTCACATAAGGAATTGATATTTTTCTTGTTGTTTAGATCTTGACTTTGCGTGAAAATGTTTTGTAATTTTACTCATATAGTTCCTAGGTTTGACATGGCAGGTGAATTTTCAAATATTTTTATATTGTTTAAAATTATTTTAAATGGAATTTATCTTCCTCTTTCTGCTTTTTTGTAATATATAGAAACATTAATGATTTGTGAAGACTTATTTTATACCTTGCAATTTGGCTAAACATGTTCATTGTTTCAAGTAATTTTTTTTTGGTCAATTGCCTAGGATACTCCAAGTATACTATTATATCATCTGCAAAGAGCCATAGTTTTGTTTCCTTCTTCTTTAGTCTAGCACCTTTGCTTTTTTTCCCCTTTCCTTATTGCCAAAGCTAGAAAACATTCAATAGTAAGCATGATATTGAGCATTCTTTTTAATTCCTGATCTTATTAGGAAGTCTTCTAGTTAATCCCTACTATAGATTATGCTTTCTGATGTTTCTTCACAGATACCACTTATCATTTTAATTGGCACTCTATATGCTCTCTACTGTTTTTAGTTTGTCAAAAGATTTTTCAACATCTTTTGAGATAATCATAAGATTTCTGTTAAAAAAAAAAAAGATTTCTGGGGCTGCTAGGTGGCTCAGTGGATAGAGCACTGGCCCTGGAGTCAGGAATACCTGATTTCAAATCCAATCTCAGACACTTAATAATTACCTAGCTGTGTGGCCTCAGGCAAGCTACTTAACTCCATTTACCTTGCAAAAACTAAAAAAAAAAAAAAAAAAAAAAAAAGAAAAGATTTCTGTCAGTCTTGCTCTCATGGTGTCAATTTTGATGATAGTTTTAGTAATATTAAAACACACCTGCATCCTGCCCATAATACAACTAGACATACTGTAATATTCGGATGATAAATAGCTATAATCTTTTGGCTAATATTACTTTAAACATTTTACATCAGTATTCATTATAAAAATGTTATTTATAATTTTCTTTCTTTTTTTTTGACTATTTTGAGGTTTAGGTACCAAACATTTTATTTATATTGAAAAAAAACAATTTGATAGGTCTCATTCTTTACTTCTTTTCCCAAATAGTTTATATAGAATTTAAATTAATTTTCCTTTAAATGTCTGAAAAATTATCTGAAAATACTTCTGACCCTCATTTTAAAGTGTTCATTCTAATTTTTTTTCTAAAATGGGGTTTTTAAGAATATTATTTTACTTTGTTAATTTGGAAATTTATATGTTCATGCATATTCATTCATTTCATATAGATTGATATATTTTTGGCTTAGAGTTGCAAAATAAATAACTCTCAGTGAACAATGTGTCCCTATTGAGTCTCTTGTAATTAGTCTTTGAAGTTTTTAATATATTTATCATAATTCTTATATGTCAAATTTTCTTTAATGTTCATTTTTCACAACAAAATCATGATAGTTTGGCACTCAAATTGTTTCCCTTCAGATTTATGAACTTTGCTGAGTATATTTTTGATTGGTATGGGAGATGCCATCCCTGACCTCAGCAGCTTTGTCCTGGATCCGACTTCTGTTATCCTTACCCTCTCCAAGCCACAAATGGGCCTCTCAACATACTATGCTGGGAAAGATCTTTCTTCCTGAGAACCCTCCAGTGGATATAATCTTCTGTTTCTTCCTTCTAGCTTTTAATCAATATTGATGACTCAATGTTCCTGTAAGTGTCCATAACCAGCAGCATTCCAATAACACTGCTTCTGAACTCAGGTCCATGTGCTGCTTCCTTTGACCTGACTCATTAGTAGAGATCCCCTGAGTTCCTTATTTAGAGAGATTGACTTCCCAGTCTGACTTCAAGGGTTTAGGGGTAAGGAGGGAAGGGGATTAGGGTGATGAAACTTCTTGTGACTGAGGCAGGAGGCTTGACATCTTACTATTTCAGGGTGCAAGCCTGGAGGCATTTGTAATTCACTCATCTGGAAGAAGCTCAAACTTAGAATCTTCAAATCTTTTCTAACTGCAATTGCTAGAACTTTTTTGTTTGTTTATTTTCAACCCTCTACTTTCACCATGACAAGTCATGGTGAAAGTAGAGTGGTGAAAACAATGAAAATTGTTTATCTTTAAATACTTCCAAAAATAGAAATAAATAAAACAAAACAGAGGGAAAAAATACATGAATTGATCATGCTACTATAAAAGCTAAACAAAGAACAGATTAAAAATTCTTAATGAAATACCTGATTATTCATTTCTGATATCAAATAAGAGATTAATAACACCGAAATAAACTATTGAACTAATAAATTAAATGTAGAGTTGGAATTGTAAAATACAATAATATAGATAAATCTTTCATTAATTATATTTTTTAAAAAATAAATAATACAAATCATGAGTATCAAAAATGAAAAGTGTGAATTCACCTTCATTGACAAGGAAATCAGCTAAAATTGAGAGCTTTTTTTTTAAATTTAAATACAATTTTAAAAAATTGCATTGTCATGTGTGGAACAAAACACATGAGATGATTCATAATATAAAGTAGTAAATTGCAATTTAAGAAAGTGAATATCTAATATTGGGCATTTTGTTCAATATTATCCCTCTTTACTTTGCTTCCTTGTAGGTTTTTAATCTGTTCTCTGCTACGCACTGTTTACTAATTATTCCCATTCACCCCTATTCCCCAGACAGCAAAAATTAGGTGTGGTTATATGCCTATGTAGACATAGACCTATATGTTTACTCACATATACATACACACCACACAAGAAACATACCTGTGAACATACACATAAATATATGTAACTCCCATTTTAAAAATATTTCCTGAAAGCAACAATTCCTTCTCATTCTTCTCTTGTTTGCCTTATTCCTTCACCAACCACTCTATACACCCTCTATAGCACGTGCCCCAATGATCTACCAGGATTTTGTACTATTTATTACCTTCCCTAGTGTCTTTCTTCTCATTTCTTTCTGAATTTAGAAAACTTCTATAGCTATAGGTACACATATGGCAACTTCATATAGCTAAATATGTATATATATATATATATATATATATATATATGAATGTATACATGAGTTTGTTCATATATGTATTGTTCCCTCTTTAGCCCATTCCTAATGAGAGTAGATTTCAGAACTACCAGTTCTCCTTCCTCATCTAATTCCTCTGTATCAACCCTTCCTCTTACACTTTATTTGGATAAGATGTCAACTCTTTTTAAAAATATTTTCATAGACCATTTTACTTTTACAAATCTCATCCTTCTCAGCTCTAGCCCCATCTTTCTTTCTAACTGCTCAATTACTAATAAACATCTTTGACATATGATTTACATTTCCATGTATAACAGTTTAGTAGGTTAGAAAATTCTAAGTTTTCCAGATTCCATAGCTAGTCTAATATGGTTGTCTTAGCTCTCTCAACTGCTAAGAGGAGCTGCATCCATCAAGGTTGATCATCTATCAATGTGTTGTTAATGTGTACATTGTTCTCTTGGTTCTGCTCCGTTCGCTCAGCATCAGATCCTATAACTTATCCCATCCTTCTCTAGAGTCCAACCATTTATGGTTTCTTAAAGAACAGTAATAGTAAATAGTACCCATGTACCACAGCTTGTTTAGCCACTCCCCAAATTATGGGCATCCCCTCAATTTCCAATTTTGTGCCACTACAAAAAGGATATTTTAGGAACATGTGGGACGTTTTTGCATTTTTTATGATTTCTTCCAGATATAAACCTAGAATTGGAATTGCTGGGTTACAGGAAATGAACGATTTTATTGCTCTTTGAGCATAGTTCCATATTGCTCTCTAGAATGGTTGCATCTGTACACAACTCCCAGAAATGTATCAATGTTCTAATTCTCCCACAACTTCTCCAACTTTGATCATTTTCCCTTTTTGTCACCTTAGCCAATTTGATAGATGTGAGGTAATACCACAGAGTTGTTTTAATTTACATTTGTCTAAACTAAAATAATTTGAAGAATTTTTCATATGATTTAATTTCCTCACTTGAAAACTGTTTATTCATATCTTTTGACTATTTATCAATTTGGGAATGACTGGTAACCTTTTAAGTTTGAAGCAATTCTCTATATAGTTTAGAAATAAAACATTTATCAGAACTCTTATTTGTGAAGATTGTTTCCAAGCTTTCTGCTTTCCTTCTGATTTTGGCTTAATTAGTGCAATTTTTAAAAATTATAAATAGTCAAAATCATTTGATTTGTAGTTTGTAATGTATTCTAATTCTTGATTTGTCATAAATTTGTCCCTTTACATAGATCTGATAGGTAGTTTTTCTTGGTCTATTAATTTCTTGGTCTATTAATTTAATCTCCTGTACCCATTTTGACCTTATTTTGCTATAGAGTGTGAGATGTGAGTCTATACCTAGTTTTTGACATATTATTTTCCAGTTTTCCCAACAATTTTTGTGAAATAGTGAGTTCTTATCAGCTTCTAAGCTGATGCATTTGATTTTCATTGAATTTTTATCTAAAAATAATTTATTTAATATTTCTCCATTTGATTGTGATGCTTTTTATTCACTGATACATTGTCAATTACACATATTTACAGATTAGTCATTGCCATGTAAAGGTGAGAAAAAAGGCACGTTCATTCAGTTTTCTCCAGAGGTCTATCATATCTAACTTTTCTAAAATTCTATTCATTTCCTTATCTTCTTTCTTGTGTATTTGGCATTAGATATATTTAATTCTGAGATAGAGAAGTTGAGCCAGCAGTGGGATTATATTGGTATGCATGAGTTCAGCAGAATCAATACCTAATTTTATGTTGAATTTGATGAACCAGTTGTTAATTTACTTGAATCCCACTACTGGATTGAGATCTTCTACTAGTAGAAATACTAGTACTAGTAATTTTTCTATCAGCTTCTTCATATCACTTAACTTCTCCTCTAAAACTCTGAATGTTCCTTCCCTTGATGGCTATATGTTTAATGCTGACATTACTTCATTGTCTATAGTAACATTTAGTAAAATGAAGTTACCTTCCTGATCTCTTTTGATTAGATGGATTTTTGATTGTGCTTTGTCTGAGATAAGGATTGCTATCCTTGTATTTCTTTTTATATCTAACCTGATAAAAGACTTCTATGCCAGTCTTTTCCCTTTAATCTATGTCTACCTCTGCTTCAAATGTAAAAAATATATTCTAGGATTCTGTTTTTAATTTGTTATGCTATCCATATCCATTTTATAGGAAAGTAAATCCAATTCTAATTCACAGTTTTGATTACTGTGTATCTTACTCCATCCTATTGTTCTCCCTTTTGCAATTTTCTCTCTCCTTTCATGCCATCCCTCCTCACCATTGTTTTGCTTCTGACCACTGCATCCCTCAATCTGCCTTTTCTACATCAGATTCTTCTCATTTTTTCCCTTCTTTCCCTTTTTGTCCTCACATGATTAGATAAATTTCCAAACTGGGAAATTTATGATGAGTAAAATCAGATGAGAATAATATTCAATCATTGCTCATTCCCTGTCTTCTTTCCCTCTGTTATCAAAGGTGCTTTGACTCTTCTTGTGATGTAATTTACCTTATTCTGCTCTCCCATTTCCTCTTCTCCCAGTACAATCCTTTTGTATGCCAATATTATGTCATTACATGAAAATCAACTTAAACTCACACCCTCTTTCTAAGGTTACTCCTTTCCACTGTCCTGACAAAGTTGAAACGTTACAAGTACCATTTCTCCAAGTAGGGATGCAAACAATTTAATCTTATGGAATAATATATTTTTCTTTCATGTTAATTTGTTATGCATGTCTTGAGTCTTATACTTGAAGATTTAGTTTTTTGTTCAACTCTGGTCTTTTCATCAGTTTTCTATTTCATCAAATTTCCATTTTACCCCTGAATTATTTTATTGGATAGGTGATTTTTTATTGTATTTCCAAATCTATTGCCTTCATGAATATTATATCTCAAGTCTATTAATCCTTTTGTGTCAAAGATGATAAATCCTTTGCAATTCTGACTGTGGTTCTTTGGCATTTGAATTGCTTCTTTCTGACTGCCAGCAGCATTTTCTACTTGATTTGATAATTATGGAATTTGGTAACAATATTTCTTGGAGTTTTCATTTTAGTATGTCTTTTATAATGTGATCAATGAAATCATTCAATGACTATTGTTTCCTTTGCCCAGAGGTAGGAGTCTTTCATTTAATCAAATAGTGCATTACTATAGTTATTTATTTTCTCTTTCTTTTGTACCTAATCTATTCCACTGATCCACCATTCTATTTCTTAGCTAGTATCAAATAATTTTGATGATAGCTACATTATAATATAATTTTAGATCTGGTACCACTCAGTCACCTTTCTTTGAATTTTTTTCATTAATTCTTATAATATTCCTTTCAATTGATATTTTTATTTTTCCATTTACATGTCATGAAAGTTTTTTAACATATACAAATTTTTGAGTTACATAATTTCTTTCCACCCACCCTTTCCACACCCCTCCCCTCAGTGCCAAGCAGTCAAGTGAATATTGAACATAGACATTTGTGTTAAACATATTTACAGATTAATCATTTTTTGTATAAGGAAATAGGCCTAAGGAAAAAGAAAGAAAACAATGAATAGGAAAGAATTACATAAAAGAAAATTTTTTTAAAGTGAATGTGTTGTTCATTTGGGATCTGAGGTTGTTGTGATTGTTGTTTTGCTTTGTTTTGTTTTATCTCTGGATGGGGTTAATATTGATCTAATAAGATTAATGAGATCTAATGAGATCTAACTGATCTAATAAGGTTGTACTAGTTTTTTGAGCTGCTCTGATGAGAGGAGCTGTCTTCATCAAAGATAATCAACTCACAGGCTTGTTGTTAATGTGTGCACTGTTCTCTTGGGTCTGCTCTCTTCACTCAGCATCAGATTCTGTAATTCATTCCATTCTTCTCTACAGAGTCCAATCATTTATGATTAGTTATAGAAAAATAGTAATTCATAATATTCATGTACTATAACTTGTTCAGTCATTCCCCAATTGATGGACATCCCCTCAGTTTCCAATACTTTGACACTACAAAAAGAGCTACTCAGAATATTTTGGAGCATGTAGGACTTTTCCCATTTTTTATGATTTCTTCTGGATATAGGTCTAGTATCAAAATCGCTGAGCCAAAGAGTATGATCAGGTTTTTTTTGCTCTTAGAGTACAATTCCATATTGATCTCCAGAATGTATCAGTTCACAACTGCACCAAAAATGCATTAATGTTCCAATACTCCCACAACCTCTCCAAAATTTATCATTTTCCCTTTTTTGTCATCTTAGCCAGTCTAATAAATGTGACATGATACCGCATAGTTGTTTTACTTTGTATTTCTCTAATCAGTAATGATTTGGATGCATTTATTAAAATGTTTTCTAGTGCTTTTTATGGGAATGGGCTCTAATTTTATGAAAAAAAAAATTTCAACATCTAGTGCGAAAATCATGATTTATATTAATTTTGTTATTAATAAAGTCAATTATGCTGACAGTGTTCCTTATATTGATAAACTCTGGATTGTTGGTATAAATTCTATCTGATTGTAATATATTATCCTATTCATAACTTGCTGTAATTGTTTTGCTGATATTTTATTTAAAAACTTCAATATTCATAAGGAAAATTGATGTATAATTTTCTTTCTCTGTTTAGATTCTTGCAGGTTTGCATATCAGCACCATATTGGGGTCATAGAAGTCAAAGCTCTTTTTTTTTTCAACAAGTTTATATAGAATTATAAAAACTGTTCTTCAAATATTTAGATATTTACGTGTGAATCCATTTATCTGTGAATATTTTGTATTAGAAAATTAATTGATGGCTTGTTCAATTAGTTTTTTTCTGAAATGGGATAATTTTTATTTTATTTAATTGCCTCTTTACTTAATTTAGACAATTCATATTTTTAAATATATTCCATTTCACTTAGATTATAAAATTTATTGGCATACAGTTAGATAAAAGATATAAAATTTTTGTTTTAATTTCCTCTCTATTTGATTTCTGTTCTCTTTTAGACCAAATTAATCAAATGTTTATGTATTTTTTAAAAATTCAGCCTTTAGTATTCCTTTTTAGTTTAAGAGTTCTGTTGCTTTTGATTTTATTAATCTCTCCTTTGATTTCCATAATTTCTAATATGCTATTTACTTGAGAATTTTAAATTTTTTCCTCTTCTAGTTTTTTTCATTGCATGTCCAATTCATTGATCTTATCCATCACTTTTTCGTTCATAAAAGCATTTAGAGATATGAATTTTCCCCTAATAACTACTTTGTGTTTATCCCACAAGCTTTGGTGTATCAATTCATTATTGTCATTGTCTAGGAAAAAATTAAATTTATTAATTAGTCCTATCATGTCTTAATTGATTCACTCATTCTTTAAAATTAGGTTTTGCAGTTTCCAAATAATTTTAGTATATGATGCAATTAATTTTTCTCCTTTTGTGCACTTGATTGTGAGGTTTTAAGTGCCAGAGATATGTGCTGTATTTATGTGAAGGTACCATATACTTCTGTGCGAAAGGTTTATTTCTTTCTGTCCCCATTCAGTTTTCTCCAGAGTTATATCAAATCTAACTTTTCTAAAATTCTATTGTCTTCTTATATTCCTTCTTTATTTTGTGGTTAAATTTATCTAATTCTAAAGGAGTTTGAGGTTCCCCACCAGGATAACTTTGCTTTCTATGTCTTCATATAACTCATTTAGTAACTTTCTGAGACTCATCCTGTATCTCACTTCTGCTGCAAAGTTAGATGCTATACCACTTGGTGCATATATATTTATTACTAAAATTAATTTATTATCTATCTATGGTATTTTTAGGAAGATGTAGTTTTATCCCTTTTCTCTTAATGTGATCTATTCTTGCTTTTGTTTGTTTGAGTTAAGTATTGTGACCCTTGTATTTTCATTTCAGCTGAAACACAATATATTTTCCTCCAGCCATTTGCCTATTACATTTATTCACATATTCTGTATCTCTCTACTTCAAATGCATTTCTTATAAGCAAGATGTTGTAGAATTATACCACTTTCATTTTATGCAAGAGTTCACCCCATTTTTATTCACAGTTAAATTTACTAATTCTTTATTACTTTCCATTGTATCTCCCCTTCTTTTGCTCTTTTCTTTCTCCTTTCATCCTATACCTCCTCACCAGTGTTTTGCTTCTGAATATTCCCCTTCTAAAAATCCCCTGCTCTTTTCTTTCCCTTTCAAATCTAAGTCCCCCCCCTGCTTCCCCACTTCCTTAGCCCAATGCCTACTTCCATTTCCTGCCTCTTCTTTCCCCTCCTGCTACTTGAAAGGGAAGATAAACTTCCAATTCCAATTGTGAGTATGATTTATTTCCTCTTTAAACCAAATCCAATGAAACTAATATTATAACAATTTTAAACCCCTCCTTCTTTCCCTTTACTTTAAAAGTCCTGTGGGTTCTATCATGTTTTATAATTTAGCTGATTCTGTCACTATACATTCCTTTTGTCCCAGTACGATCCCTTTTTGAAAGAAAATGTGTTTTTTAAATATTTGTATAAAATCAACTTATGTTCATAACTTCAGCCTAAGTATGCTCCCTCTAATAGAGTTGCTGTTCTCAAAAGTTATGAATATCTTCCTCCCATATAGAGATGTACATCATTTAATTTAATTGAATAACAGTTGTTTTATTTTTCCATTGCTTTTCTTTATGTGTCTCTTAAGTATTCTATTTGAAGATCAAATTATCTGTTCAGTTCTAGTATTTTCACCAACAATTTTCAAAGTTGCCTAATTTGTTAAATGTCCATTTTTTCCCCAATAGAGTATGCTGTTTAATTGGCTGCAACAAGCACTGTTAACCTCCAAAATATCATATTTCAGGTGCTTCTGTCCTTTAATGTTCATACAACCAAGTCCTGTGTTATGCTGACTGTGGCTCTTTAGGATCTGAATTGTTTCTTTTTTTCTGGAAGTAAGATTTTCTACTTGATCTGATAACTCTGGACTTTGGCTACAACCTTGGTGTTTTCATTTCATTATCTTTTTTCAGGAGGTAATAGATGGGTTATCACAATGGCTATTGTCCCCTCTGGTCCTAGGCCATCAGGACAATTTTCCAAGTTGAATTTTTTTTTTAGATTTTTGCAAAGTAAATGGTGTTAAGTGGCTTGTCCAAGGCCAAGTAATTATTAGGTGTTTGAGACTGCATTTGAACTCAGGTACTCCTGAATCCAGAGCTGTTTCTCTATCCACTGTGCCACCTAGCCACCCATGATGATTTCTTGAAAGATATTGTGCAAACACTTTTTTTCTGGGGTTTTTTTTTTGGTTTTTGATTTTGGCTTTCAGGTTGTTGAATAATTATTAAATTGTCTCTTCAGGATCTATTTTCCATCTCAATTGTTTTTCCAATGAAGTATTTTATGTTTTATTCTAATTTTTTTCTTATTTTAAAATATTTAAATTATTCATGATGTCATTAGCCTCTACTTACACAATCTATCATTTTCTTTATTTTTAATTGATACTTTGTTTTTCCAAATGCATGTTATGAATGTTTTACCAGCATTCACCCATATGCATATGTATACTTTAAAGTTAAAAAATTTCCTTCTATCCTCCCCTCCCATCCCCCTCTCTTCAGTGGCAGTCAGGGTAACATTGCATATACATATTTTTAATGGACATATTTACATATTAGTCATTTTCAGTATGAGAAATTAAGATTAAGGGGTAGAGAGACATAAGAGATAATTTTATAAATTTTCATCAGATTTTGAAGGGGTTTTTGTTTGTTATTTATTTTCTTTGTTTTCTTCCACTTAATGGGGATAGCATTGTCCATTTCCTGTCTAATACAATTATATTATCTTTCTGAACAGCTAAGAGGAACTGCTTCTATCAAGGTTGATCTTTTTTACAATGTTTTTCTTAATGTGTGTATTATTCTCTTGGATCTGCTCCCTTCCCTCAGTATCAGATCCTATAACTCATTCCATGTTTGCCTTAAGTCTGACCATTTATGGATATTTATATAACAATACTATTCCATAGTATTCATGTACTATAATTTGTTTAGCCATTCCCTAATTGAGGGGCATCCCCTCAATTTCCAGTTCTTTGCCACTACAAAAAGAGTTGCTGTGAATATTTTGGAAAAAAGGAACTTTCCAATATTTTTATTTCTTCAGGTTACAGGCCCAGTATTGGAATTGCTGGGTCAAAGGATATGAACAGTTTTATTGCTCTATGGGCATAGTTCCATATTGCTCTCCATAATGGTTGGATTCATTCACAACTCCACCAGAAATGTATCAATGTTCCCAATCCTCCCACAATCTCTCCAACATTGCTCATTTTCCCTTTTTATCATCTTAGCCAATCTAATAAGTATGAGGTATCTGACTTGTTTTAATTTGTATTTCTCTAATCAGTAGTGATTTGGGGCATTTTTTTCATGTGATTATATATATATATATATATATATATATATAGAGAGAGAGAGAGAGAGAGAGAGAGAGAGAGCTTTAATTTTTTAATTTCCTCATTTGAAAACTTTCTGTTCATATCCTTTGACCATTTATGAACTGGAGAATGACTTGAAATCTTATAAATTTGATACAATTCTCTAAATGCTTTAAAAATGAAACCTTTATCAGAACTCCTAGCTGTTTTGATTGTTTCCCAGATTTCTACTTTCCTTCTAATTTTGGCAGCATTGATTTTATTAGTGCAAATATTTCTTGTTTGATCATTTGTCCCCTTTCCATAGATATGATAGAGTATTTCTTAATCTAATCATTTATCCATTGTGTCATCCTTTATGTCTAAACCTTACTTTGGCCTTATTTTGGTATGGGGTGTAAGATAGTATTTTCTAGTTTTCCCAACAATTTTTGTCATATAGTGAATTCTTATCCCAGATGCTTGTGTCTTTGGATTTGTCAAACAGTAGGTTGTTGTAGTCATTTCCTGTGCTTTCTTTTGAATTTATCCTAATTCACTAATCCATTACTCTATTTCTTTTTTATTTTATTTTTTTTTTTATGGCAATGGGGTAAAGTGCCTTGCCCAAGGTCACACAGCAAGGCAATTATGAGGTGACTAAAGCCAGATTTTAAGTCAAGTACTCCTGACTCCAGGGCCAGTGTTCTATCCACTGTACCACCTGGCTGCCCCACTTGCGTAACTTTTAAGAATTAAAAGTTTCACATTCCCACATAGGGATGGAGACAGGAATGGCATCCCACTCTGATATCTTTACTTATAAAAACCTAAATGGGTTCAATATGCCTGAAATAATTCAAGAACCACAAATTTAGCAACTTTGCTATTTATTACCAATGTTAACAAATTCAAAGCCTAACTCTATTTTGTCAATTTCTATAGCTACAATGCAACAAATTACAATTCAAGAATTTAATAAGTTAAGCATTTGTTATATATGGGACATTTTGTCTCACCCTAAAGATACTCAGAACAAAGTGAAACTATCTCTTATCCAAATAGTCTTTCATTGGAGTTCTTTCTTACATCTGTAAATGATTTTTTTTATCTTGTGCCACTATGAAAACTATTGGTAAATGAAACATAAGTGAGAGTCTTCCTTATTACTACATTGAACTTGATTAATTCATAAAAAGACTGATTTGAGAGAGCATTACTTTTTTCTAATGCAATTCATTATCTATAATACATAAGGTTATACTGAATCTAGGTTGAATTAGTTCAAGAGAGATCTAATTGTGAAATCTTCTTTGAGAGCATTACATTCTTTTCTCACAACTTCTTCAGTCCTTCTTCAAATGATGACTATTCCTTCAATTTCCATTTTTTGGAAGCATTTTACCATTGAAAATACTCAAATATTGAAAATATGGGGTATATGTTCAACTCATTATCTTAACTTAAGAGAATGTTGGTAAAATATTAATTATGAAAATTAAGCTTAAAGAAATGGTATATTTTTGGCAGGCCAGTTTTTAAGCTTTATTAACACATCTTATTATTATAAATATTTGCATATTGACCTGAGAAGTTGGGAATTGCACAGGATTTGCACATTGCTCCATTGAGTCACAAAATTTTTGTCCCATTGGATAAATTTAGGCTTCTTATTTTATGACTTTTTGTATGAATAAGCCTGTTAAATGAGATTCCCCTCAAATTTCAGTACATAATAAACTATGACAGCTGTTTGCCCAAGATCAAGTGACATAAAGAGATAACATTTCATATATACTCCTGTACAAAATTATATAGAAAATAATTGATAATGAAATTGACATGTGTGTGTAAAATTATGCATGCATAATTTTATAGTCAAATCTTTGACATTTTTATAAATATGAATGTTTTCTATTTTTAAGTATGCTCAGGCAAAAAATTAACATATATATTTCAACAATTCATTGGCTGCCTTTATATATTATAAGTAACTATGCAGAGTCTCAATGCATTCAAAAGAATAAAATGAAGTAGTACCTCAAGTGTATGTTTTAATAACCTATTTAACCAGGAAAGCAACAATTTTATTTTTTTCTTTTGGTGTTGTAAACTTCACCAAGGAACATTTGTATAAGTGTAATATGTATAGATTCTCATTATCCTTCAATGGTTATGCTCAGTTTCAATTAGCTCTTTGGAGAGCTTTAGGAACCACTCAGCCTACAGTGCTCTAGGGACTTGCTTTTTAATTACAAATAAGGTAGTTTCAAATAAATCATTATTACAATGAAGAGGAGGTATAACTTGTTCGGAGTCACAAGTGTTTTGAAATATAAACCTAGTTCTGCTGACAAATCTTTTCATTGTTACTATCCCTAGATACTATCTGTAAATGATACAGAGAGAAGATACTGCTTTCATCATTATTCTCTTGATATATGAGTCTTTTTGCTTAAAATCATAACAATTTACATTGCAGTGAAAATTTCCCTTTAACTATGCAAATAAAAGCTTATTCTCTTATAAATAGGGAAGAATGAATTTACTGGACTAACATCTCTGCTTTCCTTGTTTTTATCCTGTAGCATTCCATCTAATACACATATTCTCTGGAATGTCTGATAAGGAAAAATAATCCAATATTTTAAAATCCCAAACATGAGAATCTAGCAGGAGGTTTGAGAGTTACTGAGACTCTGGCAAGGAACTATTCATTACCTATCATAATATCCTTCCTAAAAACTAACTGAACTAAGATCATTTGGTAATAAACGCATTCTATTTTTCAATCTCCTAACAGGAGAAAATAAAGAAGTAGTGGAATGAACTAGGTTTCTTTTAAATTTTTATTAGAGTTCACTGAATACAATACTAAAATTGCTAAATAACTTGAATGTAAGTCTTAGGATATGTGATTCCATAGATTAGGTGAATCAAAAGCAGATAGAATCAGAAAAATTAAAAGAAAAAGATTTAGAATTGTAAACTCAGCTAATACATTATCATAAGAGTAATAAATCTCAAAGGCATTATAAAACACAACCCATATTAGAAAAAGAATTGTCTCTCGAAAATAAAAGTCAGGTAATTATCTTGAGATTATTAAATTCCCTATAGTGAGGGGCAACAACACAGTATATCTGAAAGTAGTCCATTGCACTTAGAATTATTGCAAAATTGCATCTAACCATGTTCTGAAACCTATTTCTATTCAATTTCTCCCTTTCCATAGACCTGCCCTCTGAGGCCAACCATAACATGAATGTAACCTGTTTTTATTTCTAGTTTTCTCCTTTTTCCACCATTTTGATGGCATTCAAATGGAAATAGACAAATTGTAACACAGCTAATAGTTAAGTAGACCTAGTTTTCAAAATCATATTACATAGGCAAAAATTGGTTTTAAAAAAGGATTGATCTGTAAACCAATGTTTTATAAAATCTTTGAAAATACGTTGAAGACATATTTGGCATGACAGCACTCATCTTGTTCTAATATAATTTATTTTCTCTTAAAGGATTTATAAATTTTGAAAACTTTTCAATTCCCTGTATTTTGGAGATTATTCAAGATGACAAAAGTCTGTTCCATATTCTTTAAAGCCATTATGGGTCATTATTATTTTGGACAATTAAAAAAAGTTCTGCTAAATGCTCTATGATTATTTTATTATTTTGTTTTTTTATGATAATAGCATTTTTTATACATGCAAAGACAATCGTCAACATTTATCACTGTAAGATATTGAGTTATAAACTCTTCTCCCTTCTCTGTTTTCTCCTCCCTTTCAAAAACAGTAAAATATTTGATATTGTTTATATGTGTATTATCATGTTAAACTTCTTTCCATATATGTCACTTTGTGAAGGATGAATCAGAGAAAAATACCATTAGAAAAAAAAAGCAACCAAAACTCATGGAAAATAGTATTCTGTGACCTGCATGTAGATTTTATTGTGCTTTCTCTTGATGTGGATGGTAATTTTCATCCCAAGTCTTTGATAATTGTAATCACCAGGATGTTAAGAAGAGTTAAATCGATCATAGTTGATCATCACACAGTGTTGTTCTTGCTATGTACAATGTTCTCCAACTTGTACTCACTTCACTCATCATCAGATCACATAAGTCCTTCTAGGTTGTTCTGAAATCCACTTGCTTATGAATTCTTACAAAACATTACATTCTTATCCCACAACTTGTTCAGTCCTTTTTCAATTGATGGTTATTCCCTCAATTTCCAAATTTTTGAAACCACAAAAGGACCTGCTATAAATATTTTTTTCATATTTGAATATTTTTCCCTTTTTTTTTAGTATTTCTTTAGGATACAAATCTAGTAGTGGTATTGTTGGATCAAACAATATACACATGTGTAACAACCCTTTGGGCATAGTTCCAAATTGTTCTCCCAAATGGCTAGATGAGTTCACTACTCCACCAAAAATGCATTAGTGTCCCATGGTTCCCACTTCCTCTCTAATATTGATCAATTTGTTTTTCTGTCATATTAGAAAATCAGATCTGTGTGAGGTGATAATTCTGATTTGTTTTAATTTTCATTTCTCTAATCAATCTAGGACTATGAGGAAATAGTTGCAAGAAAGCAAGAAGTAACAATTAGGGATGACCAAAGAAGAAGTCACATGGACTCATGGAATATGGAATTCCGATCAACTATCTACCCCTTGATTTGCCTTGCCAATATCCCTTAAGTTTCTCTTATACTCTCTCTCAGAGAGAGCCACTAATGCCACTGCTGGTCTCCTCTAAGAGGGTTGGTCCTACCACTGAAGCCAGAGGTCACTGGCACACAGTGGATAGAGCTCTGGCTTTGGAGTCAAAAGAATCAGTTTGAATCTAGGCTCAGACACTTGACTCTTAGTAGCAGTATGAACCTGGACAAGTGACTTAACCCTGATTGCCTTAATTCCAGGGCCATCTCCAGTTGACTGGATTCCACTGAATCCACAGGGCTCTAGAAGGAGAAAGTAAGACTGATGAATTAGTAGAACAACCCTCATTCAAATCTAATTCATTTGCTTGTCATGACATCACTTCCCTGATGATATGGACTTCTTCAAGAATGAAGGACAAATGTCATCATATGATTATCAATAATTTACTTTCTTCATCTGAAAACTGTCTGTTCATAACCATTGAATATTTATCAATTAGTGATTTGTATTCTCATAAATTTAACTCAGTTCTCTTGCCCAGTCAATATGTATTGTCCTGATGATAAATTTATATAATATTTCATTTAAAATTGTATACATCAGTATTCATTAGGGATATTGTTTTTTGATTCTTTCTGATTTAGGTTTCAACACCATATTGGTGTCATAAAAAGAAATTGGTAAGACTCCTTCTTTGCTATATTTTTGTTCTCATTCACTGTAATTCATTTGTACAAAATAAATCTGAAATATTGCTCAACTTTCCTCTTCAATGGATGTGAATTCAAACTTTTCCTGTTTTCATACAATTTTCTTCGTTTTTTACAAAAAAATCAACAAAGCTTTATTAATTATATTGTTTTTCTCCATAAAATCAAGTCAATCTTAATTATTAGTTCAATAGTTTTTCTTTTTAATTTTATTAATCTTTCCTTTGATTTTCAAAATTTCTAATAATTTATTTCATTGGGGATTTTTAATTTGCACTTTTTCTAGCTCTTTTACTTTTATACATAATCTATTAATCTTTTCTTTCTCTATTTGTTTATATAAGCATTTAGAGATGTTAAATTTTCCTAATGAACTACTATGGCTTTATAGCAAAACTTTTGGTACATTATCTCATTATTGTCAGTGTCTTTGATTAAATTGTTGATTATTTCTATGGATTGTTATTTTATCCATTCATTCTTTAAGATTCAGTTTTTTAGTTATTAAGTTTTTAAATCTATTTCTCATGGCTCATTATTACACATAATTTTAATGTATCATGACCTGAAAAGAATGTATTTAATATTTCTGCCATTTTACATTTTATTATAAGGTTTTGATATTCTAAAACATGATCAGTTTTTGTGTTGAGGCCATACATTACAGAGGAAAAGGTTTATTCATTTCTATTCTATCCAATTTTCTCCATATGTCTATCATATATAACTTTTAAAAAGTTCTATTCTTTTCTTTAACTTCTTTTTTCTTTATTTTGTGGTTAATTTTATCTTATTCTGAGCAAAGGAGGCTGACATCTTTTACTTGCATATTTTTGTTGTCTTTGTCTTCCTGAAACTCACATGAATGTCCTCTAAGAATTTGTATGCTACAACAATTGACACATATATATTTAATACTGATATTATTTAGTTTTCTAGGGTGCCTTTTAGCAATATATAGTTTTCATCCTTATTTCTTTTAATTTAATCTATTTTTACTTTTACTTTTTCTGAGTTTTTGATTGCTAACCCCATTATTTTTATATCAATTTTATGCAATTCTCTCAATATTTTATAAATGAGGCCTTTATTATAACCCCCTACCTGTGAAGATTGCTTCCCAATTTTCTATTTTCCTTCTAAATTTTGATGTATTAGTTTTATATATTTGACTGATTATTGAGTGTAATAAAGTCATTAACTTTCATTTGCACAACTGAAAATTTTAAGGAATTATTTTCTTCAGTTACCTTTCTTATAGTTCTTTTCATTTGGCCAATCCTATTTTTAAAGAAATTGTTTTTTTCTGTGTTTTTTTTTCCCATTAGTAAATGGTATATTATAAGAAGTTATTTTCTTCAGGCAATATTTTTCCTTTTCCAAGTTGTTGACTATCTTATTTTCTCCTGCATATCTCTCATTTCTTTTCCTAATTTTTCTCTGCCTTTCTTACTTGATTTTTAAAAATCCTTTTTAAATTCTTCCAAGTGGACTTTCTGACCTTAACACCAATTTATATACTTCCTTGAAGATTCACATTTTAGGAATTTTGACAATTGCTGCTTCTGACTTGCATTTTGATTTTTCTTATTGTCTTACTAGTTTTATATTTGGAGGGCCTTGTTTAGTTTTCTTTTCCCCTCCTTTGTTTAAACTTGATCTCTGCTCCTGAGGCATGGGGGCACTGTTAGAAGAGTCTTGGGGGGGGGGGGGGGCAGGGACTTGATCAATGACTTTCTGTTTTGTGTCCTCAGGCTTGCCCACTAATCTAAGGTGATCTAACCTAGGCCTACCTATTGTACTTATGTCTCCTACACTGGGACTGAAGGTCTGACAGCTGACTTTCTGTGCTACTAGCCCTCTGAGATTGATCCATTTTCTCTTGCACTCCACCTGTTCTGTAGGCTATGCTCCTCATTTACCTGAGACAGATGTCCTTGAAGTCCTTCTAAAATATTATAATTTGAAAAATTGTTACACATTTTTGTGACTTCTGTTATTTCAGAATCCATAAAGAAATTTGTTTTAAAGTTGTTTCTGAGGGAAACTTAAAAGAGCTTATCCAGCATCTTGCTTTCTCTCCGCCATTTTGACTAGGGTTTTATTCTCATCCCAAACCAGAGTGCCTAATGAGTATAAGGCTGGCCTAAACTTTCTAAATAAAGTTCTGTACATTTTCAGGATACTTTATTTGTTGAATTCCCTGGGATATATTTGAGGTCAGATTTCTAGTGTATCCGAACATAGATATAAAATTATAGAATTCCAGACATAAAGGAAAGAGGAAAATTCAGTGAAAAAACCCACTTAGCAAATATAGTTCTTATCTGAGAAACATAAAGGTAGGAACTACTAAAATGTAAGAAGACTGGGATGTAGGAGAAGATCAGTTAATGAAGGTTGTGGCAGAATGATGATTTTGTATTTAGACCTGGATGGGATAGAATGCTGTGATTTTTATTAAGACTGTGTGTGTATGCATTTTCTGAGTGTTTTTTGTCTGTGTGAGAGTCAGAGACAGAGACAAAGAGAGAAAGAGAAAGAGAGAGAATGTGTGTGTTTATTCTTTTTTTTCTTTTTATAAATTTATTTAAGGCAATGGGGTTAAGTAATTTGCTCAAGATCACACAACTAGGTAATTATTAAGAGTCTGAGGTCAGATTTGAACAATATAACTGGATTCATAAAACCAACAGTTGGAGGAGGCATAGTACAGTGGAAAGCATTCTGGATATGGAGCAATAGGACATGGGTTCAAATATCAATCCTGGGCAAGAATGTGCTAAAAAAAAATTTCCATTTCTATTAATATTTTATTTGTTTTCCAATTATATACAATAGGAGTATCTACCTATCATTTTTGTAAGGTTTTGAATTTTACAATTTTTCCCCCACCTTCCTTTTTCTCACCCCACCACAGAAGGCTGTCTGATAGTCTGATATTAATCAAGATTGAATATTATAAGTGTAAACATACCCCCCCCAAGAATATGAGAAACCTCAAGAATAGAGAGAGAGAAGAAAAAAAATGTACTTCAGTCTGTGTTCAGATTCCAATGGCTCTGTCTCTGTGGTGAGTTGCTTTCTTTATCATAAGTCTACCAGAGAAGTTGCTTCAATATATTTCCCCACAGTTGCTATTACTAGGTGTACCTCCACTCTATGCCTCTCCACTCTCATTTATTCTATTCTCTCTCTCTCCTTTCATCCTGGACCTGTCATTAGCTTCCTTTAGTTCCATTCTGCATTTGAAGGAGTTATTTTCTTCAGAGAACTTTTTTATCCCCTTTTCCATCTGGCCAGTTCTGCTTTTTAAGGCATTCTTCTCCTCATTTGCCTTTTGTTTTGCTTTTTCCATTAGGCCTAAACTTGTTTTTAACATGATTTTCTTCAGTGAGTTTTTGTATGTCTTTCATCAAGCTGTTGATTTGGTTTTCATGATTTTTCGGCATTGTTCTCATTTCTCCTCCCAATTTTTTCTCCATCTCCCTTAATTACCTTTCAAAGTCTTTTTTTGAGCTCATCCATCATATGAGCCCATTTTCTATTTCTCTTGGAGTTTTTAGATATGGAATCTTCAATTTTGTCATCATCTGAGTATGTGTTTTGATCTCCTATGGCACTAAAATAATTCTCTATGGTCAGATTCTTCCAAGGCTTTGTTTCATTTTTTTTGGAGGCTGGACACCCCACTAGGACCTTTATTCCTTCAAGGTCTTATGCTCTCTTGCCTGTGCTTTGATATGTAGATGACCCCCTACTCCCTTTTCCCTGGAGCTATAAGGAGGATCCTGCTATCTTAGTATGGAAGCCCAAACAGCAACCTGGATCTTAGTGTAGGCAAACAGCAGAGTCCTACTCTGAGGGACAGCAGAGAAATCTCTGCAGTCTTCCCTGACACCCTTACCATCTCTGGCGGTGCAGGCTGCTTTCTCCAGATTCTCACTGTACATTCTGCATCCGGAGCTCCTCACTCCTCACTCCACACTCCTCACTCTACACTTCTGATGTAGCAGAGTTCTCTCACCACCCTTTCAAGTTGTTGGGTTGGGTTGGGCTGGGCTGAATGCACTATATCTATGGCTTTTTTCCAACCCCTGGGCCTGGTGAAACACACCTTTCCAGTGGAACTTTTTTTTTTTAGGTTTTTGTAAGGAAAATGTGGTTAAGTGGCTTGCCCAAGGCCACACAGCTAGGTAATTATTAAGTGTCTGAGACTGGATTTGAACTCAGGTACTCCTGACCCCAGGGTCGGTGTTCTATCCACTGTGCCACCTAGCCGCCCCTTCCTGTGGAACTTCTAAGTTATCTTGTGCTGGGAAAATGTATCACTCAGTCTTTCTGTGGGTTCTACCCCTCTAAATTTTGGCTAGTCATAATTTGTTGGATTTTGGAGTTTTGGGGGAAAGGAGTTCCCAGGAAATGCTGCCTTCACACTGCCATCTTAGCTTTGCTTCTATGTGTGTTTATTATGTAAGACATAGTCATATTTCCTGTTAAGAAAATGATTTTGATATCTGAACACAGGAGGACTGGGGTGAGAAGGAACGTGACACAGGGATAGTAAAGTAAGCAGAAAGGTCTTGCAATATTTCAAATTTGAAATAAAGTGGCAACATAAAGATTAGTAGAGGTTTCTGAGTATCTTAAATTTAATTGTACAGTTCCTGGTGCATAGCATAAGTTATATAATTGTTAGCAATTATTGTCATTCCAATAATTGTCATCATCATTATTACACAAAGAGACTCTAGGAAATGCATAATATTAGAAAGTGCTTTTTTAGATGTAGGGTATAGCTATTGCAATGGCACAAAAAAATGGAATATAAATACCATGAATAAGGAATAGAGAGGAATACAGTTTCATTGGGTTTCTTAGTCCATTATGGAAAACAATGTTCAGTAAGGCATAACTGACAGATTGGGAGGATGTTCTGAATAGCTTTAAGAACAAAACAGATGAGTTTGTATTACATTCTAAAGAAAATAGGAAGCTATTTGGACTTGGTAAAACAGAGCAGTCACATAGGTATAACTACACTAATGTAAAATTACATTTACAACAGTGCTTAAGAATCTTTTGTAACTGATATTCTGTTTTTTCCAATTACATATTATGAAAATTTTCCAACATTCATCCACATGCATACTTAGAAATATCCCAATTTTCCTCCACCCACTCTTCTCCCTTCGGCAATGAACAGTGTAATGAAGATTGCACTTGTACATTTGTGTTGAAAATGCTTACATTTCAGACATTTCCTGTAGGAGAAATTAGGGCAAAGTGAACAGAAAGGAAATCATGAGAAAAGAAGGAAAAATATAAGAGAACTTTTTAAAAAGTGATCACAGTGTTCATTCAGGCTCCTTAGTTTGATTTTGTTTTGTTTTGCTTTGTTTCTTGATCTTGATATGGATATTATCTATAACAGTTCTCCCAGGACTGTCTTTGTTTTCTGAACTACTGAGTGGAGCTGCATCCATCAAAACTGATCAACTCTCAGTGTTGCTCTTTATATGTACAATGTTCTTTTGGTTCTGTTCCCTTCTCTCAGCATCAATTCTTGTAATTATTTCCATACTTTTTTTTAGAGTCTGACCATTCATGGGTTCTAAAAGAGAAAGGATTTAATAACATGAACAGGTATTCCTTAATTGATGGATATGCCTTCAATTTCCAATTCTTTGGAGTTCTGGGGAAGAGCCAAAGTGACAGTGTGAAGCTAACATGCTCCCAGAGCTTTTCACTACCAAAAATTAAATGAAGCCTCTACTCTGACATTCAAACTGGACATCCAATCATGAAAAAGAGGAGATTCAAAGATGTTTTCGACTATAGATGACACAGAAGATCTTCCATGGAGGTCTGTCTCTTTGGGGGAAAAGAGAAAGTAAAGCAGAGGAAGCCACAGAGGGAGAAAGCCAGCCCAGGGCTTAACCATAATGCAATCCAGGTCACAGACTGTTTAACAATACCAGAAATTCTGGCAGCAAGATAGAAACCCAGCAGAGAGGACTCTAGCCCCAAACAAAGTCTGAACCATGAGAACACTGGGGTAAAAGACAGGACTGGGTTGGGAACAAACTGTTAAATAAGAACTTGGACAAAAAGGAGGAAAAAAATAAAACAAAAAATCTTGTGCAAAGGCAAGGCCTGGATTTTATAGGAAACATGTTGGCCAATGGCAAGCCTAGGATCAGACCCCAACCACAGGAAAAAAAAGGAAAGCTTTTATCTATACTCCCTATACCCCAGGAGCAAAGCTAAAACAGCAAAGATGAACAAAAGAGCTAAAAGAACACTCACTATAGTAAACTACTTTATAAACAAAGATGACAGAAATGTCAAGTCTGAAGAAGAAAGCAATGAAAAATCACTCAAAAGGAAAGTATCAAAACAGTCTATAAATTGGCCTCAAATACAAAAGCTCATTGAAGAACTTAAAAAAGAATTTAAAAACCAAAGAAGAGAGGAAGAAAAAAAATGGAAAAAAGAAATGAAAGTCATGCAGGAAAATTATGAAAAAATTACCAAAGAAATCAACTCCATTAAAAGTAAAAAAAAAAAAAAAACCTGGAAAAGGAAACACAAAAGCTAATTGAAGAAAATAAAACTAGAAAATTTAGAATTGAACAAAAAGAAACCAATGAATCTACAAGATTTCAAGATTCCATCAAACAAAATAAAAAGGCTGAAAAAATTGAAAGAAAAAATGTAAAGTACTTTTTGCATAAAACGAATGACCTGAAAAATAGATCCAGAAGAGACAATCTATGAATCGTCATACTGCCAGAAATCCTGGACCAAGAAAAGAAACTGGAAAACATCACACTGGAAATTATAAGGGAAAACTATCCAAATCTATTAGAACACAATAATAATATAACCATTGAAAGAATCCACAGAAACCCTCCTGAAAGAGACCCCAGGATAAATGCTCCATAGGCCAAATTCTAGAACTCTCAAATAAAGGAAAGAATATTGCAAGCAGCAAAAAGAAAACAATTCAAATATAAAGGAAACACAATCAGACTCACACAGGAACTGTTAGCCTCAAAAGTGAAGGTTTGGAAGACCTGGAAGAGTATATTTCAGAGAGCAAAACCCTGGGATTACAACCCAGAATGTACTGCCCTACAAAATTGAGCATATACTGTCAGGGAAAAATGATGGATGTTCAACTAAATAGAGAACTTCCAGAAATTTCTGACACAAAGACTGGAACTGAACAGAGAATTCAGTTGCCAAATACACAACTCAATAGTTAAATATAAAAAGGTAAAGGAAAAAAAGGAAGGAAAAAACAATACAAAACAAAGCAAATGGTGCTCAAGACTATCAAATTGTATAGAACCCTAAAAGAGAAGATATTATACTTCTAATTCTTTAGAACTTTACTTCACTTGGGATAACTAAAAGGTATAATGTCATTGAAGAGAATGAATCTAAAGAATATGGATATAATTGGGTCTTATTTCTCCATTGAAGAGGTCCAAGATGACATCACTCTGAGGAAAAATAAAACCCTGAAGAAAAGCATGGGGGTTAAATTTAAACTTAAGTGTCTCATTGTCCTTTCATTCACTTTAATCTCATGGTGCTTACCAACTTGTCTAATGAGGGCATTATAAACTTAGAGGACCTGAGTTGATGTCTCTGTAACTTTTAATAATTTATAAAGTTCTCTGGTATAACCTTCAGAGTTTGCCAGTACTTAGAGGTCTTCAAGATTCTCTCAGTTAATTAGATCAGGATATGACCCAACTGGTTCTTCACTTAACAAGGGGTTATGTACCCTGGGTGGGGAGGTAAATTGTGAAAGAAAATAAGACTGGGGAGAGGGGCACAAATAGTTCAAGAAAGGATTTGAGTTTGGATGATACTTTGGCTCAGGAGGAGGACTATGTATACTTAAAAATACTTGAAAATGGGGCAAGGTAAAAAATGATTATAATTATAATTTGATGCAATTTGTATCAATGCTGCTTCTCAAGCAATCAAATAACAATCTGTGATGATATGTTGATAACAATATGAGTTTATCAAGCAATCAAATAATCAAACTCTGATAGATGATAACCTGATTAATATTAGACTGATAAATAACAAGGGAAGAGACACAAAGTATTTTTAGAGGGAAAGAAGGGAGAATATGAATGCTGAGTAAATTCCATTCAATGGATTTAGCCCAAAGTGGAAAATGAGATACATTTCCACTTGAGTTAAAAATCCAACTTAATCTATAGGGATGGGGGGGGGGGGTTGGGGAAGGGAAAATAAGGGAAGAAGGGACTGATAAAAGGAAAGGGAAGGTATAAGTGAAAATAAGTTAAAAGTCAAAGTTTTACAATAAAATTCAAAGGGGAAAGGTTGTAAAATTTTGACAGGGAGGAATTTCCAATTCTTTGCCACTACAAAAAGAGCTGCTATGAATATTTTGGAACATGTGGAGCCATTCCCATTTTTTTATGATTTCTTCCTGATATAGGCCATGTATTTGTTTTGCTGGCTCAAAGGGTACAATCAATTATATTTCTCTTTATGCATAGTTTCAAGCTCTCCAGCATGGTTGGATTTTTTTCACAACTCCACCAACAAAACATTAAAGTTCCAGTCCTCTCACCATCTCTCTAATATGGATCACTTTTACCTTTTGTCATCTTAGTCAATTTGATAGATGTGAGGTAGAAGCCCATATTTGCTTTAATTTGCATTGCACTAATGAGTAATGATTTGAAGTCCTTTTTCATATGATTATGTATAGCTTTAATTTCTTCATTTGAAAACTGTTCAAATCCTTATCAATTGGGGAATGACTTGCAATCTTATAAGCCTTTTTCAATTCTCCATTTATTTTAGAAATGAGATAACAGAACCTCTAATTGTGAAAATTCTTTCCCAGTTTTCTGTTTTCCTTCTAAATCTTGCCGGCTTTGGTTTTATTAGTGCAAGCCCTTTTATTTTAAATATAGGCAAAATCACTGATTTTGGAATTTATAATCTATTCTTTCTTGTTTTAACATAGACTTCTTTTCTTTCCATAGATCTGAAAAAATAGAGTAATTGATCCATGATATCACCCTTTATGTCTAAATCTTGTAACCATGTTATAGATAAAAGGTGTTGGATGTGAGTCCATGGTTAATTTTTGCCTTACTATCTTCCAGTTTTCACAACATTTTTTGTGAAATAGTGAGTTCTTATCCCAGAGAATGTCTTTTAGTTTACAAACAAAATTTTACTATAGTCTTTTACTACTGTATCTTTTGTATGTATCCTAATTTACCAGTCTGTGACTTTCTTTTTTATTTTTTAGTTAGATTGCTTGTTTATTTTTTGCAAGACAATGGAGTTAAGTGACTTGCCCATAGTCACAAAGGGACCCCACCATCTAGTTGCCCCAGTGACTCTATTTCTTAACCTGTGACAGGCAGTTTTGATGACTGCTCTTTTAAAATACAGTTTTAGATCTGGTAGAGCCAGCCTTAACTTACTTTTCATTTCTTTTCATCACTTCCCTTGAAATTCTTGAACTTTTTTTTCTCCAGATAAATTTTGTAACTATTTTTTTTTCTAGCTCAGTAAAATAGTTATTTTGCTAGTTTGATAGGTATGGCACTAAACAAGTAATTTATTATATTAGGTTAGTATGAGCATGAGCAGTTGATATTTCTTCTAATTGCTTAGGATCTGCCTTTATTAGGAGAAAAGTATTTTGCAGTTGTGTTCATATAGTTCTTGGTTTAGGAGGTAGCTTACTTATTATTTTAAGTGAATCTCCATTTATGTCTTCACTTTCTATTGATATTCTATTTTATCAAAAGCTTTTTCACATTCTATTAAGATAATCATGATTTCTGTTGGTTTTGCTACTGATATCTTCCATTATGCTGTTTTCCTAATATTGAATCATCTCTGTCTACCTAGTATAAATCTTACCTGATCATGGTATATTATTTTAGTAATAACTTTCTGTAATCTCTTTGCTAAAGTTTTATTTAAGATTTTTGCATCAATGTCCATTATGGAGATTGGTCCATAATTTAATGTGTCTGTTTTGGTTCTTCCTGGTTTAGGTTTCAGGCCCATGTTGGTGTCATAAAAATGAATTTGTCAGAACCCCTTTTCCTATTTTTAAAATCACTTATGCAGAATAGGAATTGTTTCTCTAGATGACTAATTCTACTGTATTTCCCTCCATGCTATCTTTTTCCCATTAAATATTTTTCTTTTCTTTCCTCTTATTCCGTCTCACATTTCCTCTCTGATTTTTCTTTTAAATTTTAATTTTCAGAGCATCTTGGTAGTGCAGTGGATAGAGCAAGGGCCATAGAGTCAGGAGGATCTGAGATCAAATCTGGCCTCAGAAAATTAAAAATTACATAGCTGTATGACTCTGGACAAGTCACTTAATTACATTGCCTTAAATAGCTAAAATTTTATAATAGGAATTAATTTAAATTGTTTGTTATGATTCTCTTGTAAATTCATCTGGATTTAAAGAGTTTTTCTTAGGGAATTTATCGATGATTTCTTCGATTTCTTTTTCTGAGATAGGATTATTTAAATAGGTTAATTTCTCTTCTGTTAATCTGGATAATTTCTTTTTTTTCTTTATATTCATCCATTTCACTCAGGTAATCAAATTTATTGGCATGCAGTTCAGCAAATTAACTCCAAATTATCTCATTAATTTCCTTCTCATTGGTGGTTAGTTTATCCATTTCATTTTTTTATACTGGTAATTTGCTTATATTTTTTGTAAACAGATTAACCAAAGTTTGTTACTGCTTTTTTAAAAAAAAGATCTTAATTTTATTTATTAGATCAATGACTTTCAAGCTTTCTATTTTATTAATCTTTCCTTTCTAACTTGGTATTTATTAGGAGATCTTTAATTTGTATTTTTTCCTAGCTTTTTTAGTTGCACATCCAATTCATTGATTTCTTTATTTTATTCATAAAATTTCCCTTCAAACCTGACTTGACTGCATCCCATAAATTTTTGTATGAAGCTTCACTGTTATTTTCTTGCATATAATTATTGATTAACTTATGATTTCCTAATTGATCCATGCATTATTTAAAATAAAGTTATTTGATTTCCAAAAAAAATTTTGTTACCTTTCTATGACTCTTTATTACAGACATTTTTATTTCATCATGATCTGTTTATTGTTTCTGACTTTCTTTGATTATAAGATTTTTATGGCCTAAGTAATTTGTCAATTTTAGTATACATGCTATGTACAGCAGAGAAAAAAAGGCATATTCTCTTCTATTCCCATTCAGTTTTATCCAATGGTGTATCATATTTACGTTTTCTAAGATTTTATTTACCTTCTTAAACTTTTTTGTTTGTTTTGCAGATTTATCTATTTCTGAGAGAGGGAGATTGGGGCTCCCATTATTAAAGTTTTGCTGTCTGTGTTTCCTTGTAATTCTCTCAAATTTTCCTCTAACAATTTGAATGCTATATCACCAGGTGCATATATGTTTAATAATGTTATAGCTTCATTACCTGTGGTGCCTTTTAAGAAGATGTAGTTTCAGCCAGCTCAGTCTGACTATGGCCCAGTCAAGGCTGCTTGGCTGTTCTTTTATCCCTTTCTCTCTCTCTCTTTCTCTCTCTCTCTCTCTCTCTCTCTCTCTCTCTCTCTCTCTCTCTCTCTCTCTTTCTCTCTCTCTCTCTTCCTATATCTTGTAACCTTTTTGATAAATTTTTGTTTTATTTCCAGCCATGCTTTCCCAGTCTTGAATAATGATTCTTCATAGGCAGAATCAAACTCAAGTAGCCAGTGGCTACATTTTGGAGACCAACAAAGGGATTCTATTTGACCAGACTGGAAATTGGATCAAGTTCCTTAGGTTGGAAGCAACACCCCTTTTTTTTAAGATACTAAATTTTTAGAAAAGCAGGAAAATCCTTGGACCTCTGGGCCTCCTTCTGTGTTTACTTTTTTCTGGAAAATGGAAAAAGAGTGAGTTTGTGGGTTGTCAGCAAAGCTGAACCCACATGATATTTGGCAGTAGCCCTGGTATGGGCCTGCCCTCTTTTCAGACTAACCAGAGGAATGGCAGGTCTGAGGAGTGTTTGGTTTATAGCCACTGTGATTGAGAATTGTTAAGGAAAGATGTTTGGCATATGTCCAATTGACATGTTTGCCTACCTATAAATTGATAGAGAATTAAAATATGGGGGGAAATTCGGTACCAATACTCCTCCCCCAGCAGTGTGCTTGCTCATTGGAAGGAATTAGATTTGAAAAAAGCAAAACAGCTGAGCTCCTTGAAATTATCCTTAGGTGATACTTTTTCTCTTTCTTTCTATGTGAAATTCTCTCTCTCATTCTCTGGGGCCCCTACCCTTGCAAGGGGGTTGGGGTGGGAGAAGGACAATCTTCCTTTTTAGCCAATAACTAATTTCTGTAATATAGTTAACTTTTTGAACTTTATAAGTTACTTAAGAATGCATTCACTTTTAACTATTGATTGGCTATTTAAAAATCTTAATGAATATATAAGAAATTCCTCAAGAAATTCTGATTGATTCTGAAAAAGTTATTTTTTTGACTGGTCTTAATTGGCACATTCAAAAATATAATGTGTGGTTATGTGTGTGTCTGTGTGTGTGTGTGTGTGTGTGTGTGTGCATTCACGTGTATTTAAACATCAATGGGACATTTTCACATCTCTCTACTGGCTTGGAGAGGTGGGAAAATGTTTCTATATTATGAGATCTGGTATTGGCCAGGGTATCAATTTCAGCTTGGTAAACTTGATACAAAGAATTGTCTGTATCTAAACTCCTGTATCTATGTGTGTGTGTGTGTAATTGAGTTGTGTAATTCAGTAATTCAGTGTGAAATAGTTATAGTTACATGAGTTAAATGTTACTCCTTTTAGTATGGGCTTTGAATTTAATTGACTAAAAAGATTTAATTTAAAATTAAGTAATTAATAAAGTTGGGATCTGAGCCTATTCACTTATACCATTTGAAAATTTGTAAGTGGCAAAGTTTGTGAAATGATCTCATCTGTGAGCTAACTCCCTGCCCTCAAGGAGCTTTGAAAAGAGGGTGGGAAGACCTTGATAGGAAGAGGTCACCACCTTGTGTATAAAAAAGAAACTATCTAAGAGTTAAATGTGACTAATTTAGTCATCCAAGTTTTGTAACAAGACTTGAGAATTTGTGTGTGTTAAGAAGGAAAATATAAGTGGTTATAAATTGTATTTCAACAAATTTGAGCATACTGAATTATATATAATCTACTGATTTCTTTTGGGTAAGAGATTTAGTACTAAATTTTGTAATCTTATTTACTTTGATGTTAAATTTGTTTTGATGTTAAATTGATATATATTGTATATTGTATATATTGTATATATTAAATTGATATATATTGTACATAAAATGTATATTGGTATAATATATATATATGTGTATATATATATATATAAGTATATATATATGCATATATATATATATATATATATATATATATATATATATATGTCTTTTGTTGGTAAAGGAAGAAAGTTGTGGGGCGGCTAGGTGGTGCAGTGGATAGAGCATCAGCCCTGGAGTCAGAAGTACCTGAGTTCAAATCCGGCCTCAGATACTTAATAATTAAATAGCCGCGTGGTCTTGGGCAAGCCACTTAACCCTCATTGCCTTGCAAAAAAAAAAAAAACCCTAAAAAAAAGAAAGTTGTAATCTTTTTCTCATCATTTATAATCATGTTTATGGAAGGGAATATATTTATATGTATTTATCAGTTATGTGATAGTCTTTTGTAACTTCAAAGAAATGCTAACAAAATTTGGTTCTCTTGTGAACATGTAATTTGAATACTGTAATGTTAAACCCTGGAATTAACATGTGATTGTTTTAAAGGGATGATTTAATGGTTTTAAAGAATTTTGAAAGTACATTCTTTTCTGAGATGGCTTGTAGTTAAAAGTTTATAGAAATGTCTAGCTATATATGTAAACTGCGACTAAACTGTGATTATTTGCTTTGACAGAAAAGCATCTATGTAAAATGAAGAAGATAAAATAATGATGATTTGAGAGTTCTCTGACAATCTCTATCCAATTGTTATGTGAGAAAAATGGAGATGATAGACTATCTTCTAGACAGAAGATGTTTAGTTATTTTAAACCTAATTAAAAACTTAAAAATTTTGAATTAGGATTATTTTTACATCTCAAAATCTATTTATTGAATTTCAATTGCAGCCCTGTCCTTAGCTACATGAGCAACAACTGAATTATGATCTTTTTCCTGGATCTCTTAAACCAAATTACAGCCTGGCACACTCTTGGTTCTCCTCAGTGCTCAAGCCACCTGAAAATCTGGTTATAGGTAATTGCTATTTTACAACATATTGATCTGCCTGACATCAGGTATGATAAAATAGAAAGACAATATGCCAGTGAATCCATTTAGTCCTATGGGGTAAGTGACCTTTGAAAGAACAACTCTAGCCTCAGCTGGAGTAGGATTCTTTTCAAAGTTCCCTCACCTGGCCCATTGAAGAATATTTGTATGTATGACTTCACAAGGGAACATGTCCTTGTGTCCTTCTCTGTAATAACAAATTGCCATGATCATTCCAGGTTCATCATAATTAAGTTTGAGAGTTGAGCCAGTGGATGAGGATAATGCCTATTGGCATATTTAATTGCTTTAAAGGAGAGATCCATTCTTTAAATTTTGATGCAAATTACTTTTTGGACATGTGCAGTTTTAAAATGATTTTTCAGAACTTTTGTTTACAACTTGTGGGGCATCCATCAAGGCATCTGTTATATTGGAACCTATGCTCTTATAAAAAGATATTTTTATACTGGCTTAGGATCAGAAAATATAATTCTTGCTCATTATAGACCTTCTAATATTTTCCTAATTATTAGACCTCTGTTAAAATAGTCTTCTCTGTTACAATATCTCTGGTCTTTACTTGCTCAATTTTTCCCTTGAGCTTTTGTCTTTCTTAGCTGTATAGCTCCAAGATCAGCGTCTGCAGGATGCCAACCGGCTGTGCCAGCCATTCATTCCCTGGATCCTACCTCAGTGAATCCCACACTGTAATACATTCCTCTCCAAATAGACTCTGAAAGGCCCAGAAGATTTTGATCCTAAAATGATTGGGGGGGGGGGGGTGATGCAGGGAAAGATGAAGAGAATTTGAATGTAACAGAAAGAATTTGGGTGGAGCTGTAAATTGACTCTTGAGATATAAATTGACTTGAAGTAGAGAATTATGATTGTAACTGAAACAATTGTAATCTTAAAAGCTGCTTAGGGTAAAGACCTTCCCCATTCTTATTGTATCATTGATTCATTGTTTAATATAAAATTTGTATGATGATCTCCTTAGGCTTTACCCTCTACCCAATTCCTGGTCTAGTAAGAGGAGGGGAGTTCACCTTTTGCCCTCTGGATAAAAGGCAAGACATAAAAACCTGAGCTGGACTCCAGTTCAGGGCTGGCTTACCTGTTTCTCTGACCATGGCCCAGCCAAGGCTTCTTGGCTGCTCTCTCTCTCTCTCTCTCTCTCTCTCTCTCTCTCTCTCTCTCTCTCTCTCTCTCTCTCTCCCCCCTTCCTATGTCTTATAAATTTTTAATAATTTTTTTTCCATAAAAAAGATGTAGTTTCCTTCCTTATCCCTTTTAATAGCATCAATATTTGCATTTTCTTTATGTGGGATCAGGATCCTAACCTGATTTTTTTGCTTCAGCTGAAGTATAATGTATTTTGCTCCATCCTTTTCCCTTTTCCCTATGTGTATATCTTTTTGTTTCAAATGTGCTCCTTGTAAACAGCATGGATTCTGTTTGTTAATCCATTCTCCTGTCTACTTCCATTTTTATGGGAAAGTTCATCCCAATCACATTTACAGTTAAGATGAATGATTCTGTGTTTTTTGCTCCATTGCTATATTTTTTCCATTTAAATTTTTTCTCTTTCCTTTCTTCTTATTCTCCTCACCAAAGTTTTACTCCCTTTCCTCTTTAATTTTTTATTTAAAATTTAATTTTCAGGGCAGCTAGGTGGTGCAATGGATAGATCAAGGGCCCTGGAGTCAGGAGGACCTGAATTCAAATCTAGCCTCAGTCACTTTACAATTGCCTAGTTGTGTGCCTTTGGACAAGTCACTTAACCACATTGTCTTAAATAACTAAAATTTTAAAAAATAAAATAAAATTTAACTTTCAGTTTATTTTCATTTATGCCATTGTCTTTCCTTTTATCAGTCCCTTCTTCCCTTTATGCATCCCCCCCACTATTCCCTGTAGAGTAGGATAGATTTTTAATCAATTGGGAATGTCTTTAATTCCCTCTCAAGGACAAATCTATTGAAAAGATTTTTCCCATTGTTCACACCCTCCCTTCTGTTGCTCTAGTATAAAGGATTTCTTGCCTCCTCCTCTGGTCTTGCTTATTAATTAAGTACTATTAATCAGATACCATCAATCAAAGTTTGAATAATGCATTGCCTGATTCTTTTATAAACTCAAAAGTATTATCAAAGTTCAATCACAATTTAATTGATTGGTTGCTTGATTGTTTAATGAGCAGCATTGCTTCAAAGTTATTAAGTACCCTCCCCTCTTTTTTCTCATTAGAAATACACTTCTCAAGAGTATTGAATTATATCAAATTATAATTATTTTTGACCTTACCTCCTCTTCAAGTATTCACCAAGGAAAGACAATCCCCATGAGCCAAGTATCATCCAAAGCCAAATCATTTCATGAACTATTTGTACCTCTCCCCCCACTTCTCCCACACTCCCCCTTTAGCTCCCCAACCGAGGTGTCTAACTCTTTGTTAACAAATGTATGGATTAAGTCCAACTGTTCTAGGTAGGTTCTCACCCTATGCACCTAAAATCACTTTTGATTTAACTATAGAATCTCAAACTGCTCTAAGTACTGGGACACTAAAGGTCTCTCTCTAAAGAACTTTACAATTGTTTATAATGTATAGGAGACACTGACTCAGGACTGCCAAGCATATGATTGATCATCAGAGAAAGTGCTAAGCTTTGTGAGCAAGGAAGAATTAAAGTAGATCAAAGGCAACTTAGTCACTTAAGTTTAGAGTAAATAATTCTGCTTTCATCAGGGCTCTCTGTCATCTTGGCTTTCTTCAATGGAGAGACAAGAACCAACCATACCTATATACTAAAGTCTAATCTCTTCAATAATATTCAGTCTTTAACTATCCTAAGAGAAATGCAATCCCTTTTGGGTTTGTATGCAATTTGATGTTCTTGACTAATTTGTTTTTGTTTTTCTTTCTTTTATTCTTCCCCTTTTCATTTACATTTTTATTCATCTCTTGATTGTCATTTCTTCAGTGATTGCATTCTCTGTTCATATGTGGTCTTTTACTCAGGAAATTTTTGAAGTTCTCTACTTTGTTGAACTTCTATCTTTTCCCCTGACAGCATACACTAAACTTTTCTGGTTAGCAAATTCTTGATTGTAATCCCAGGTTCTTTGCCTTCAATAAATGTTATTCCATGTCCTCCAGTACTTGAATATTGAAACTAATAAGTCCTGCAACTCTGATTGTGTTTTCTTTGTATTTAAATTGTTTCCTTTTTGCTGTTTGAAATATTTTCTCAATTATATGAGAATTCTGAAATTTGGCTATAGTACTTAGAGTTTTTATCCTAGTACCTCTTTCTGGAGGAGTTCTGTGTAGTCTATCAATGGCTATTTTTGAATTTTTGTTTTAGCAGATGTAAACAGTTTTTCCTGATAATTTCCTGCAAGATGTTTTCCAGGTTCTTCTTTTTTTTGATCTAGGTTTTCTGGTAGTCCAGTGATTCATAAATTATCTTTTTTGGATGTATTTTCCAGTTCATTTTTGTGGTTGTTGTTGAAAGATATTTTACATTTTCTTGATTTTTTTAGCATTTTTAATTTGTTTGATGGAATATTTTAGTCTTGTAGATTCATTGGTTGTTTCTATTTGTTCTATTCTAATTTTTAGGGTTTTATTATCTTCAATTAACATTTGTGCTCCTTTTCCAGTAGGTCAATTTTTTAAAAAGACAGTCTTTTTTTTTTCACTTCTTTGTTTTTTATTTTTAACAGAGTTGATTCCTTTGATCAGTTGTTCATAATTTTCCTGCATGACTCTGAATTCTTTTTTTTAATTTTTCTTTTTACTCTCTTCTTTGTTTTTTTAATTCTTTATTATACTCTTCTATGAACTTTTGTATTTGATTCCAATTCATAAACCCTTTTGTGCCTTCCCCTGTGAATAACTTTTCAGTTTACTTCTTCTGAGTGTTATTCTCTTCTTTATCTTCATAATAACTTTTTTTTTTTATCCTGAGTGCTCCTTTACTATTTTTACTTATTTTGAAATGTCTGAGCTCTAATCCTGGGATATAGGGTTATAGAGCCAAACTCTTTATGCTTGGCCTGGGATCTGATACCTGTCTTGTCATTGGTCATGACGCTTCCTATTCAATCCAGGCATTGCCTTTTAGGGGTTTGTTTCTTCATTTATGTCCAAGTTCTGCCTGTGCAGTGTTTTTTTCTCAACCCAGTCCTTTCTTTTGCCCTTTTATTCCCAGAGTTCACGCCATTTTGGGGTTTGGGACCCTTCATTCTGCACATCACTTATAAGAGCAGAATAGCATTCTACTTTGTTTCCATACTGCAATTTTTTTCCCCGCCATTGCTCAATTTTTGGGGTATTGCTTCAATGTTCAATTTTTTGTCATCAAAGAATAGCTGCTATAAACAACTTTTTACATATAGGTTTTTATCTTTTTGTTTTTCATTTATTTTGGAATACAGACCTAGTGTAGGTCAAAGCATAGGCATGGTATTAAAGACCTTTGAGAATATTTTCAAACTGATCTACAGAATGCTTGAATCAGTTCACAATCCATCAACAATGAATTAATGTCACATTTTCCCTACATCCTCTCCACCATTTCTCATTTTCCTATTCTGTACTAATAGTTAATAGGTATAACACATCAGAATTGTTGAAATTTGTATTTCTACAATTTCTAGTGCATTAGAATACTTTTTAAAATATGTTTGTGAAAAAAATTAATAAGTTTATGCAAAAACTATTTATACCTTTTGATCATGTATCAAAATGGGAAAGGTTCTTATGTTTATAAATTTGCCTCTGTAACCTGGGTTTCAGAAATGAGAATTTTATGAAAGAAACTTGCTTCAATTTTTTCCACACTTCCTAACATTATTCCCACCAATCAATTCTCACACCTATTTTTTCTATTCTCTCTCTCTCTCATTTTATCCTGACCCTACTCAAAAGTGTTTTGCTTCTGACTAACCTTTATCCCCACCTGTTCGACCTTCTATTACCTCTCCTTTTTCTCTTATCCCTTTTCCTCCTACATTCCTGTAGGGTAAGAAAGATTTCTATGCCCAATTGAGTGTGTATATTATTCCTTCTTTAAGTCAATTAGGATGAAAATAAGGTTCACTCACTTCCCCCCCACCCTCAACTCCCTCTTCTACTCCATTTTAAAAGCAATTTCTTGACTCTTCTATGAGAGATATTTTACCCCATTCTACCTCCTCCTTTCTCCCTGTACATTCTCTTATCTCTTAATTATATTTTTTAGCTATCATACCTTTATATTGAATTCATACTTTTGCCCTCTATCTATATATCATTTTTCTCTCTGATCTGATAATGAGAAATTTATATGGGTTATCAGTATCATTTTCTCCATAGAGGAATATAAACAGTTCAGCATAAAATCCTATGTTATTTCCCTTTTCCTTTCTATCTTTTCATACTTCAATCAGGCTTCATATTTGCAGATTAATTTTTCTATGTAACACTCATATTTTCAAAAAAGGATTTATTTAGGCAATGCTTTAAGTGACTTTCCCAAGGTCACTTTTACTCAAGTCCTCCTGGCTCCAGGGTCAGTACTCTATCCACTGCACCACCTAAACTGTCCCACTCATATTTTTATCAAGAAAGTTTGAAGGTCTTCTTTTTTCCTTGATTGTCAATATCCCCCCTCCCAATTTCTGTTTTACCAGGTAATTAATTCTTGACAGTAATTAAAGCCACATGAATTCTAGAAATGATTTTCTAAGACCTACAATTCTTTAATGTAGAAGCTGCTAAATCTTGTGTTTTCCTAACTATGCCTCCCTTATACTTGAATTATTTATTTCTGACAATTTACAATATTTTTTCCTTGTTTAATGATTTCTGGAATTTGGCTAAAATCTTCCTGGGAGTTTTCATTTGGGTACCTTTTTTTAGGAGACAATGTCAATTTTATCCTCCCATTCTAGAATATCAGGACAGTTTTTATCAATTTCTTGAGAAAATGACTTTCAGAAAGTCTACTGATTTTAAAATTATCTCTTCTGGATCTATTTTGCAGGTCACTTGTTTTCTAATGAGCTATTTTTTCCATTCCTTTGATTTTGTTTAATTGCTTCTTGATTTCATAAAAACCATTAGTTTTCATTCATTCAATTACAATTTTTAAGAATTTTTTCTTCATATTTTTTCTTTCTTTAGTGAATTTTTGTGCCCCTTTTTCCCTTAGGCCTAATATTTTTTAAAGTATTTTTTTCTCTTCATCAGATTCTTGCACCTCTTTTGCAATCTGACCTAGTCTGGGTTTTTAGTGTTATTTGCTTCTATTTTTTTTGGTCTCTCTCTGTTAACAATTTGCTGACTTGTTTTTCAAGATGTTTTTTCACTGCTAGCATTTCTCTTCTCAATTTTTCTTCTGTTTTTCTTATTTGTTTTATTTGTTCTATACACTGATACCTATTGATCTTTTTCTTGGACATTTTGGATGCAGGATCTTTGAATCTGTTTTCTTCTTCTGAGTGTGCATTTTGATTTTCTTTGACCCTACAACAACTTTATATGGTTAGATTTTTTTCTTTTTTCCCTTTTTTCTTAGTCTATGACTTGATTTCAATTTTTTGTTAAAGTAGGGCTCTACTTCCAGAGTAGAGGCCACATTGTTTTAATCTTCTGTGATGTAATGTAGTTTTCACAGAAATTTCTAAGAACCTGCAAGTTTTCAGTTTTTCCAAGGTAATATGGTTTGAAGAGATATGTAAGACTCTCTTGACCTGCTCTAGTCTATGAATGACCACAAATACTCTTTTCTGCCCTGTAACCATCAGGGAGGGTCACTGCTTCCTTGTGATAGCAAATTCTGGTGTGCTATTCTTCTATCCCTAGAACTGTGACCTGGGACTTTGACCCAGATCCAAGAATGATTCATATCACAGAGTTAGCAAAGAGACCCCTTAAATCTCCTTCAGATCCCTGTTGCTTGTGGGCTTAGAGCTCTGAGTGTAGATACAGCTTCTGATTCTGAGTTTCCATTGGGATGTTCTTGGTTTGATGAGGTTGGGGTTGTGTGTTGGTGTTTTTGGTTGCTTGACTCTATTGAACTGTGTTCCACTTTTACCCTGATGTGACAGATCTTTCATGCCAACCTTCTAAATTGTCTTTGTTGTCTCTAGGCTGTGAAGTCTGAAAATCACCACTTCTATCACTAATTAAGTTAAACCAATGTTTATTTCTAGATTGTTGGAGATAGGTCTGTACTGGTGCATCTTGTGCTGCAATGTACTCCTTTCTCACCCCCTGGTGCAAAAGACCTTTCCTGTTGACCTCCTAAATTGCCTTATTCTGGAAAATTTTTTCACTCCATTTTTTTTGTGAGTTCTGACCTTGTGGAATTTGTTTATACTCATTATTTAAAGGTGTTTGAAATGGTTTGGGGAGAGTTCCAGGGAGTCCCAGTCTTTACTATGCCATCTTGACTGCCTCCCACAGCTTCCCAGATAATTACTTATAGATGAAAGCAGCAGTCTTTTGATAATGTTAGTGGATAATTGGAAGGAAAGCAATATTTTAGGTAAATGTAAGAAATATGCTTTTTTTTTCAGAATTGCAAACTATTTACCAATTTGATGTTTCATCTAATGATACATTTCCTCAAATAACTTTAAAAAGTATTTTATCCACATCATAATATTTATCCATAAAATTAGGTCACTGTTTTTCATATTTTGCTGATGATTATTTTCAAGGTTAAATATGTCTAAAGGTATGGTTTTTAATATATAACAGTGAAAGATTTCAATACATTAAATGGAATAAAGGATTACAAACTCAGAAAAAATGCTTACTGGCACCCTGAAAGATAAGATGTGATTTTATTTCTTTGCAGCATCATCTATAACCTGCCGATGACCTTCTGGAGGAAGCTCGCTCAACTTTCTCTGTGTGAAAATATCTATTTGTAGGGATTTGTGAGCATAAAAGCAATTCAGTACTATAATTAATTATCTGTATGAATGTGTCTAGCATATTATGTCAATGAATATTTATGTCTGAGGAAAATAAAGGTTAATACCTGTAGATATTCAAAGAAGATGTCTTTTTATCATAGGTATATTAGTGTTATCACTTGTATCAGTGGCAATCTATAATTGGAATAATGCAATTATTTATATAATCCTCAGAAAAAAATGCCTGTAAGAAGAAAGTAAAGAAATAAAACTAACCACTAAACTGCTTATAAAAATTTCCATATGTGTTCTTCAAAAATCAATATTGATGATTAAGGAATTTGAAGTTGTCTTTAACAAACCTCAAGTCCATTTATTTCAATTTTAAATTTCTAAATTTATTTCTACATTTCTACTTTCTCTATTTGTTATATTTTTATTTTATTCTATGTAATTAAATTAGGTATGAAAGATATTTTTCTATTTGTTTTATTTGGTTTTGAAATTGCAACCATATACTTATTGAAACATTTTAAATACTAAATTTACTACTAAAAAAGAAGGCAGCATCTTAGTTTGATCCAGTGTCCATTACTCCCAATAGTCTATCTTGAATGGTTTATTGATGGCTTATATCTTCCTAAATTCCAGAAGTTAGAGGAATACCCTCAAAACTTTCAATATTCTCTTTTTTTGGTGGGGAGAGAATTTTTGCAAGGCAATTGGGTTAAGTGACTTATTCAAGCTCACACAGATACATAAGTCTTCAATGTCTGAGGCCAGACTTGATGTTCCAGGGGAACCTATCTACTGCATCAACTAGTTGTGCTCCCCCCTCTTCCCTAATATTGTCTTAATTTTCCAAAATGATCTTCTCATCCAACAATAGTAAATTATGGGGATATATAAATCTTTGAAAACATGATAGATTTGTTAGTTTTGTCAGTCTGATAGGAAAAGGGTCATCTATAACAAATTTACTTATGATTTTGTGAATGAATCTTAGGAAATTGCTTTAGCTTTCTCCTTAAGTAGAGTATTTAAAATGACGATGGATTATACATCCAATAAAAGGATAACATTAGAAAGAAAGAACTAGGGCAGCTAGAATAGAGCACTGGCACTGGAGTCAGGAGGACCTGTATTCAAATCCTGTCTCAGATGCAATAATTACCTAGCTGTGTGACCTTGGGTAAGTCACTTAACCCCACTGTCTTGCAAAAACCAAAAAATAAAAAGAAAGGAAAAAGAAAGAAGTAGAACTTATAACATAGGTATTTTTTCTGAAGAAACTGGAAATGGAAGATATAGACTGGAACAGATAACATTGGCTCTAATGTTGAGTAGAGATTGTGTCAAACAGTTCTGTTTTTTCAAACTTAAGCCAGGATTTTTAGACTCCATACTCAGCATTTGATAGATTTGAATATATTGATTTTATTTTCTTAAAAATTCCTTGCTACTTTTTGGAGTTAGGAATCTCATGAATTTACTGTCTTCTGTATAAAATAAATTTTCTTTTTTTTTCTGTTCTAGAATACTCTTCTTTTACATTATAAAGTCACTCTAGTTCCAGTATTCCCAAGTACCCATCAATGTTTAACCTTTTCTTTTTATTCATGATTTTTTTTAATTGAAAATGAGACTTCTGGACAAGATGGCAGAGAGAAAACAGGCACAGTGCTAGTCTCCTGATCTTCTCTCCTGATCCGTCATCATATAGAATATGAAACAAACCTCTTAACAGAGAACTGATCTACAAAACCCAGAAAGAGAAACCAGGGGAAGAAGATCTAGATCAAGGTTTGCCTTCCAGGATCCTAGATGAGCTGGTGCAGAGGGAAGACTCTGCCAGGAGCATAGTACAGGGTCAGAGCTTGAGAGCTCCAATATCCTGATAGGCTGGGTGGGAGAGAGTTGGAGAACTCAACTAGCCTGGTCAGAGGGGGTGACTAGAGCCTGGAAGCCAAAAAGAGGAGCAAACTTGATTGGCCACAGGGGCAACTAGGGTACAGAAGCATTGATTGTGGTGCTGACAACCTGGAGCCTGCCTGCAGAGATGAATGTATACCCTCATTTCAACTGAAGCTTCTTCCCAGAACAAACACACTTACAGCCCACCTCTGCCCCAGGCTAAGATCAGCAGACCTCCCTCAGTTGTGAATAGGGGAAGCAATTACCTTGCCCTAGGGCAAAACCCACCATTGTACAAAGATAAAAATTACTAAACAGCTTCATCCACACCCTCCAGGCTAAGAGAGTAGGTCTCAAATTAAGGTCACAGACACTCCAGAGAAAGTAACCAACACAACCTACTGGCCAGCCCACTTGAAGCTGCTAAACCCAGTGAGTAAAGCCTCTAAGGGATCTCAACAGCAAACCTCTGTGAAGCAGCCCCTCAGCAACATAATGTTTTACAAAAATTAAGAAAGTTCAGAAAAAAGGAGAGTCCATAGAGAAGTTCCTAGAAAGAAAAGACCCTAAATCAGAGAGACCTAGTACCTCTGAGGAGAATATGACCTGATCTCCAGCACAGAATGACTTCCTTGAGAATATCAGGAAGAAATTTAAAAATCAATTGGAAAATTTGGGAGAGACAATTAACACATTGCAACAAGAAAACAAATCACTGGAAAATACAATTGGACAAATGCAAAAAGAAAATAATTCTTTCAAACCCTCAATTGGTCAAATTGGAAAACTCATTCAAAAATAGAATTGACCAATTGGAAAAGGAGCTGCAAAAGGTAAATGAAGAAAATTCTTCCCTAAAAAAAAGGATGGAGTCTGTGGAAACTAATGACTTCATGAGACAGCAAGAGTCTGTTAAACAAAACCGAAAAATTGAAAAAAATAGAAGAAAATGCAAAATATCTCATCAGCAAAACCACTGACCTTGAGAATAGAATGAAGAGAGATGACCTGAGAATTAAATGTCTTACTGAAAATATTGAAGAGGGAAAAAAATCCTGGACTTAATGTTACAGCATTAGGAAATTAAAATTGCCCTGATATCATGGAACCAGAAGGCAAAATCATTATTGAAAGAATACATCGATCCTTTCCAGAAAGAGATCCTAACATAAAAACACCATGGAATGTTGTGGCCAAATTCTAGAAGTATCAGATGAAAGAGAAAATCCTGCAAGCCACCAGAAAGAAACAATTTAGATACCAAGGAGCCACAGTAAGGATTACACAGGACCTGGCTGCATCAACATTAAGGGATGGAAAGGCCGGGAATGAGATATTCTGAAGAGAAAGGGAGCTTGGAATGAAGCCAAGAATCTACTACCTAACAAAGGTAAGCCTTCTTTTCCAGGGGAAAGACAGACATTTAAGGAAATGGGAGATGTCCAATATTTCCTGATGAAAAAAACAGAGCTTAACAGAAAATTTGGACATCAGACAGGAGGCTCAAGATACACATGAAAAGGTAAAGAAACAAAACTGCTATCCAATAAGATGAAACTGACTATATCTCCTCTGGGGAGAAAGATTCTCATAACTCTTGAGAATTGTAACTCTATTAGAGAGAATATACTTAGCCAGAAGTGATGGACACCCATGACTTTTCTGTGACTCAGAATGATTTAGAAACAATACCAGCTTAAAAAGGGGGACAGTAAGGAAACTGGAGGATGGAGGACATTTAATGGTGTAAATATCATTGCATTAAGAGGTACAAAGGATCTATTGTAACAGAAGGGAGGAAGGGAGAAACTGAGAATCACCTAAATCTTCCTCTCATCAGACTTGTCTTAAAGTTAACTTACACAAACATTCAGTAAAGTTAAGAAATTTATCTTACCTTTCAAGTATTAAAAGGGGGAAAGGGGAGAGAGGGGACGGGGTGGGGAAAAAAGGGGTAATTGACAGAAGGAAGGGAGGGAAGAAAAGGAAAAGGGAAAGGGAAAAAAAGGGGAAGGGGGTTGATATAAGAGGGCAAATACACTGAAGGAAGGTATTCAGAAACCAAATACTGGATAATATGGACAAAATAAAAAAGGGGGAAAATACAAGCAGAGGGAAGATAGCATGTAGGGCAATAAAGTGTTAATAATTATAACTTTGAATGTGAATGGAATGAACTCTACCTTAAAAACATAAGCAGATAGCAGAGTGGATTAAAAACCAGAATCCTACAACATGCTGCTTAGAAGAAGCTCATTTGAAGCAGAGAGATACAAATAGAGTAAAGGTAAAATGTTGGAGCAAAATATATTTTACTTCAGCTGAAGTGAAAAAAGCAGGGGTAGCAATCCTTATCTCAGATAAAGCAGCTGCAAAAATAGATAGCATTAAAAGAGATAAGGAAAGAAAGTATATCCTCTTAAAAGGTACCATAGACAATAAAGTAACTTCAATACTGAATATCTATGCATCCAATGGTATAGCATCCAAATTCTTAGAGGAGAAGTTCAAAGAGCTACAGGAAGACATAGATCACAAAACTCTACTAGTGGGAGACCTCAACTTTCCACTCTCAGATTTAGACAGATCTAACCATAAAATAAACAAGAAGGAAATTTAAGGAGGTAAAAAGTTTATGGAAAACCTAGATATGATAGACTTATGGAGGAAACTGAATGGGGATAGAAAGGAATATACTTTTTTTTCTGCAGGAAATGGCACTTACATAAAAACTGACCATGTACTAAGGCATAAAAACCTAATGATCAACTGTAGAAAGGCAGATAAAGTGAATACATTTTTCTCAGATTTTAATGCGATAAAATCATATGCAATACTCAACCAGGGAGATATAGACCCCAAACTAATTGGAAGCTAAATAAATGCAATGAATGGATCAAACAAAAAAATTGTAGAAAGAGTTAATTAATTCATACTAGATAACAGCAATAACTAAACAACATACCAAAACCTATTGTATTCACTCAAGGCATTTGTCAGAGGATATATTATATCTTTAAATGCTTACATGAATAAATTTGAGAAAGAGGAAATCAATGAACTAAATTTGCAACTAAAAAAATAGAGAAAGAACAAATTAATCATATACCAAATTAGAAATTCTAAAAATTAAAGCAGAAATTAATAAAACTGAAAGCAGGAAAACTATTGAACTAGTAAATAAAACCAAGATATGGTTTTATGAATAAAGCCAATAAAATTTATAAACCTCTGGTCAATTTGATTAAAGACAGAAAGAAGAAAATCAAATTACTAGTATAGTATCATAATTGAAAAAGGTTAACTCACCACCAATGAGGAAGAAATTAAAATAATAATTCAGAATAATTTTGCCCAATTCTATTCCAGTAAACTTGACAATGTAAGTAAAATGGATGAATAGTTAAAAAAATATAAGGTACCTAGTTTAAGTGAAGAGGAAATTAAATGCCTAAACAACCCTATCTCAGAAAAAGAAATTCAACAAGCCATTATTGAACTCCCTAAGAAAAAAATCTCCAGGGCCAGATGGATTCACAAGTGAATTCTGTCAAACATTTAAGGAACAATTGATTGCAATTCTATATAAACTCTTCAAAAAATACATGAACATGGAACTCTGCCTAACTCTTTCTTTGACACCAATATGGTGCTGATACCTAAACCAAGAAGAGTTAAAACAGAGAAATAAAACTATAGATCTATCTCCCTGATGAATATAAAGTCTTAGCAAAATGATTACAAGTTAACACTAGGATAGTACGTTATGATCAAGTAGGATTTATCCCAGGAATGCAGAGTTGCATCAATAGTAGGAAAACTGTTGGTATAATTAATTATATCAATAACATACCTATCAGGAATCATATGATCATATCAATAGATGCTGAAAAAGCTTTTGACAAAATACAGCATCCATTCCTAATAAAAACACTACAGAGTAGGAATAAATGGTTTGTTCCTTACAATAATAAGCTGTATCTATCTGAAGCCTTCAAAAGCATTATATGCAATGTGGATAAGCTTGAGGCCTTTCCAATAAGATCAGGAATGAAATAAGTTTTCCCATTATCTCCACTACTATTCAATATCATATGAGAAATGTTAGCCTCAGCAATAAGAGAAGAAAAATAAATGGAAGGAATTAGAATTGGGAAGGAAGAGACAAAACAGATGACATGATGGTACACCTAGAGAATTACAAAAAATCATCCAAGAAAACTCCTAGAAATAATTAGCAAATTTAGCAAAGTCACAGGATATAAAATAAACCCTCATAAATGTATAGGTATGTATATAAAACTATCAAGATACAACAGAAGGAGCTAGAAAGAGAAATCCAATTCAAAGTAACCATGGGCAATATAAAATACCTGGGAGTCTATTTGCCAAGGCAGACTCAGAAACTTTTTGAAAACAATTACAAAACACTGCTCACACAAATAAAATCAGACTTAAATAACTGGGCAAACATCAACTCATCAACTGCTCATGGATAGGCTGAGCTAACAAAATAAAAATAATAATTCTACCAAAATTAAATAACCTATTTAGTGCCCTACCAATCAAAATTCCACAAAACTACTTTAATGCATTAGAAAAAAAAGTTGTAAGTAAATTCATAGAGAGAAATAAATAGTTAAGAATTTCCAGGGAGTAAAAATGAAAATAAAAGTGCAAAAGAAGGTGACTTAGCCTTACCAGATCTGAAATTATATTACAAAACATCAGTCATCAAAACTGTCTAGTATTGGTTATGACATAATGTGGTAGATCAGTGGAATAGATTAAGTGCAATAGCCAGAAATCATTATAGTAATCTGCTGTTTGATAAACCCCAAGAGTCTAGTATTGGGATAAAAACTCTCTCTTTGATAAAAACTGTTGGGAAACTTGGAAGTTAGTATGGAAGAAGCTTAGATTAGACCAACACTGCACACCCTATACCAAGAGAAGATCCAAATGGATACAGGATTTAAACATAAAAAACATCATTGTAAGCAAACTTGAAGATCAAGAACTAATTTGCCTGTCAGATCAATGGAAAGGGAAGCAGTTTATGATCAAGAAAGAGATGGAGAACATCATTAAAAACAAACCAGATAATTTTGATTACATACATTAAATTGAAAGGCTTTTGTACATTAACCGAGATCAAAAGACATGTAGTAAATTGGGAAACAATTTTTACAACTTGTATTTCTGACAAAGGACCCATTTCTAAAATATACAGAGAACTGAGTCAAATTTTAAAAAAAAATCCATTCCCCAATTTTCAAAGGATATACAAAGGCAATTTACAGATGATGAAATAAAAGTGATCCATAGTCATATTAGAAATTGTTCTAAATCATTATTTATTAGAGAAATGCAAATTAAAGCATCTCTGAGGTAGCACCTCATGCCTCTCAAACTGGCCAATATGACCAGAAAGAACAATGATCAATGTTGGAATGAATGTCAGAAATCTGGGACACTAATACATTGTTGCTATAACTGTGCACTCATACAACCTTTCTGGAGAGCAATATGGAATTATGCCCAAAGGGCAATAAAAATATGCATGCCCTTTGATCCAGCAATATAATTACTGGGCTTGTATCCTGAAGAGATTATGAAAAAGGGTAAAAACATCACTTGTACAAAAATATTCATAATGGCCCTGTTTGTGGTTGCAAAGAGTTGGAAATTAAGTAAATGTCCTTCAATTGAGGAATGATTTAAAAAACTGTGATATATGTATATCATGGAACACTATTGTTCTATTAGAAACCAGGAGGTATGGGCATTCTCGGTAGCCTGGAAAGATTTGCACGGACTGATGCTGAGCAAGATGAGCAGAACCAGAAAAACATTGTACACCTTGACATGGTGGGGGGGGGGTTGATGATCAACGTTAATGGACTTGCTCATTCCTTCAGTGCAACAGCCAGGGCTACCTGCAATGGAGAATACCATCTGTATCCAGAGATAGAATTGTGGAGCTTGACCAAAGACCAAAGACAATTAACTTCAATTTAGGGCAAAAAAAAACTTTGTCATATAATTTTGCTATCTCTTATACTTCATTTTTCTTCCTTAAGGATATAATTTCTCTCTTATTACATTCAACTGAGATCTATGTATACCATGGAAACAATGTAAAAACTAACAGAATGCATTCTGTTGGGGTGGGAGGAGGGAAGCAAGCATAGGGGAAAAATTGTAGAATTCAGAATTAATAAAATTTTTCTAAAGAAAAAATAAATAAAATTGAAAATGAATCCTGAATCATCCTGTACTTCAATTTTTAATGGGATATGCAATAGACTGCCATTTTTAAATTCCTTGCTCTCTGACCATGTTGGTCTCCAATTCTTTGTTTTAAAAGGTGAATGGAAGAACTTTTGGTGTTTTATCTGATTTTAACTGATTCTTTTTCAATATTTATTTTATTTCAAATTTTTGTACCCACAAATTCTGTGATTTTTAAACTAATTTATTTGTCCAGTGACCTACTGTAAAGCTCATGGCTCACAAACATAAATTCTTGGAAATTATTTTGATATTGAAATAAGCCAGATGCTTTTTATTATATAGCCACATGTATTCTATCAATATCAAATAATATAGTAAGTAACTTAAAAGTGATATCTTTTATAAAATACTAAGTTAAACAGAAAGTCAAATTACCCCCACTCTTCTAGGTAATGTAAAGAAAATGAACAATAAAGAATAAAATAATTTGATCTACTTAATCTTCCCTCACTTTACTCCCTCTGCCCTAATATTCCTCAAAAGCAAAGGAAAAGCAATAAGATTTCTTTTTACAGTTTGCTGAATAAAATGAAGGCACATTCTCAAATAAGAATTAAAGATTCCTTTTTATTTCTTTCTGACATACTTTATCAAGGAACATTAACTAGCCTCTCCCTCAAAAGTCATAATATCATTTCTTTGAAAGGCATTGACTTAGCAGTAGATGCAATAGAAAAACTCATTGAATAATGCAAAATCAGCACAACAAGGTTTGAGTTCAGCTAACATTATTTAATAGTTATGAGAGCCTAAAAAAATGGAATTACCAAGAGCCTGAGATTCCTCGTCAGTTATGCCTTTGGACACACACATACACACAGACAATCACATATACATACATACATACATACATATAGATAGATAGATAGATAGATAGATGTTTATCTCTCTAATGTCTGTACTTATGAAAATAGAGAATTCATGACAAATGACCTAGATGTACATTTTATGTATTCATGCATGTGTATATATGTATGTATGTATGGGATAGTGTGTGTATATGTATATATTTATAAATGTATACATATATTGCACACTCATGCTCTCTAAGAAGACTAGGACACCAGGGAAATGGTACCATGAAAAGTACATGAATTGGATTTGGATGAGGGGGTGCTTTGTTAAGTCACCAGTCCCACTTTCTCTGGAATCATCTAGATCCAGTAGTCTGATATGAATCAGGATGACTAGAGATGGCCCTAGATCTGAGGTAATCAAGGTCTTACCCAAGGTCACACTTGGTTAGTGTGTGTGTCTGAGTGTCTGAGGCAAGATTCAAATTACCATTCTCCTGACTCCAAGGCTAGTGCTCTATACACTGTGTCACCTAACTTTACATATATTTGTCTGAATACATATATGGATGCATACGAAGACAGAAGGCATAACAAATCGCCTATAAATAGCTAGATATCAGGACATAGGTATTATAATTTTTCTTTTTATTACAAAAACCTCAATAGCATTCATTTTGTCACAGTCATTCTTAAATGAGATTGAATTTGTCTTTCCTATGACCAATAACTTGATACCATCCTCTCTTCTTTTCCCCATCATTCCTTATCTCTCTAAAATTTTTAACCTTTCCCATTCCCTAATTTATTCACAGATGCACATTTTTAGTGAAATCCTAGTAAACTAGATACTAAATATGACTTTTTGCAAATTCAATTCATTGCAATTTCATTGTTAATTTATTTCACTCCATTTTTAAAAATGAATTATTCACTTTTAATAGCAATATTCTAAGAAAGTATCCCATATTTCCTGGGCTCAATGTTTTCTTTAAGGTGAAATTTGGAAGCTCTAACTCATATTAGCTAGTATTCTTATTTTCCCGTGGAAATCTGAGATCATATGAATTTTTTCTTTTTTTCCCCCCTCCTTTTTCCTTTTTTCTTTCTTACAGTGAAATCATAGCTGCACATATAAAGACAACTCTGGATTTCTCTTTGTGGGGACATTTTGGAGATCACGAACACTAGTTATGTCAGAGTAGCAACATTCTATTGCAATAAATTAATTTGAAAGCTATAATTTGTCTTTGTTCTTTCAATTTAGCAACTTTATTTAAAAGAATTTTTTCTGTATTCTACAGTTTGCAAAGTAGAATCAGTCATAAAATACATATGTGGTTTGAGAAAATTGGAAATACAATGGGAATGCTATGGAAGAAGGGCCACTGGACATAAACTTAAATGGTTTATCTTAAAATCATAACTGAAGAGTATCCTTTAACTTGAAGAAATTCAAGTGTCCACCATGATGCTCTTCCCATGTGTAAATGCAAATTCAAATATGAACAAGGCATATCAATGGAATGGATTACAATGGTAACTTTGTATAATAAATAGGAACAATTTTTAATTATTGATAGCTCCTCAATTGAAAGGACAAATTGGAAATTGGATATTATATACATATACATTTATATATATATATGTATATATACATATATATATATATATGTATATATACATATATATATATATATAAAACCAAAGTGGATTCTTGAAATGGGTAAATGAAAAGGAGACTCAGGATATGCCTATTTAAAACAAAAACCTTGTTTCCCTCAATAATCAATAGTAGAAACTATGTGGCTTCTAAAAAAGTATTGACAAAAATTCAGATTCTGTCTATAATATTTCACACCCAGAGGTCAAAATAATCCAGAAACAACTGTTTTCTTTAGTGACAAGGGGACTTTGTCAGATTTTTCCTATCCAAGGAAACAATGCATCATTTAACCTATAAGATAACTTTTTGTGCTATCAGATAAGCATTGATTTATCAATCAAAGTAAAACTGGAAGACAAAATGAAATTTCAGCTAAATGGAGATAAGACACATTAATTCATCCCAAAAACAAAAATAAAAAAAAATAATGAGTTTCATGTTATAGTGTTCTTAAGATTAGGGAACAAAATATAATGAGATATTATATAATTCAATTTGTAATATTCTGTTGAGTAAAGGTATAGGAACACCAAAATGATACTTGTAGTTTTTATGTATATGTCTGTTGTAGAATTATATAAAAAAGAACAAAATTCTCTAAATCAAACTAATATACATATATATAAGGTGAAATAAAATGTGATAACATATATATATATATATATATATATATATGTTATCACATTTTATTTCACCTGCAAAAATGAAGTTAATCATAGGGTACTAAAGAAACAAATAACAGCATAGATTGTTGTTCCAGTGGTATGGATTCACTTCAACTCTAATGTCTGTACATAACACACAAACACACACATATCATACAAACAATCACACAAATACACATACACTAAAAGTGACAGAAGACATTCGATTTGTTTACATAGGAAAAGAAAATAAAGAGTGCAGGTAAATTTGAGTTTATGATCCCTGTATAGAATAAATAAGATTAGAAGGTAAGATACTTATTTTTTAAAAAAGAAAAGGTGAATAGCATCTCAGAGATTATTGATTCACATCTAAGTCAGAATGCCTTGGGCATCAATATTCTTAAATCCTTGTTAGCAGAGTTCAAAAGCTCCCTATTTCAAATTATGTCAATGTTTCATTTTTTCCCTCTATCCTTGTCTCTTCATTGCTTCTTTTTGTATCCCATTTGGTATGTCTCAGTTGCTCTGTCTCTTACTATATTCCTTTCCCTGACTTACTGAGTCTCTCTCTCTCTCTCTCTCTCTCTCTCTCTCTCTCTCTCTCTCTCTCTCTCTCTCTCTCTCTCTCTCTGTTTCTGTCTCTCTTTGTTTCTATCTTTCTCTGATTCTCTCTTTCTCTTTCTCTCCCAACTCTATCCTTCTGTTAATTCAGTTTCAGAAGACTCATTGATAGAAGAAAATTCCTTAAATGGTACTAGTCAGGTTCAGATTCAGGTACAATTAAGTGAATAAAATAATACAAAAGATAAATAAAGTCTTCATTCCCTGCTAGAAATATAAAACAAAAGGCAAAAATTACTTGAAACACCTAGACGGTTAAATCAACATATTTTTGAGTCAGAAAATTATTGACTTATCTATTGGTTATTTTAATTATAACAAAAATACTGTGTAATAATTCAGATAAGTTAGAATGCATATGCCAAGCTTACTCCATGTTTAATTCAGGATTTTGGCACATAGTAATGTCTGGTCACGACACAATCAATCTAAAAAGTTCATGCCCAAGCTGTTTTCATCATTTCGACAGCAGTGATCATTGAAGCAGTACAAGATTGATATCATTTTTGGTTGCATTCAGGAAAAAATAAAAAAAAAACAGACCAAGTTTGTAGGAATCCAATTGATTGAGTGAACAATTACTATTGCTGAAGAATTTAAAAGAAACACAAAACAATTTCCTCAGCCAAATCCTTGAAGAAACTTAGAACTGAAAAGTACATTTTAATTCACAGAATCACAGGTTTAAAGAATGAGACAGTACATCAGAAATGATCTATCCATTACCTAAACAGAATATTTTGGGAAATAAGATTTTAAAATCCTTTTTAGTATAATTCAACAACCCATGAAAGAAAAGACTACTTTCTCTAACATTCCTAAAGTATGGTTATTCAGTTTTAATATGGTCAGCTATTTGGATTTTTTCTCAAGTAAAGTTCATTTGTATGAAATTTGAATGAAAAGCACAATTTCAGAACGATATCCATTTAATAAAATAAAATGTCTTCTTTTTTATTATTAGTTTATGCACATTATTTTCATACATTTGTACATGCACATTTCCAAGTTACAAAGTTTCCCTCCATTCTCCCTTCCCACCACCCTCCCCTCAGTTGGGAACAGTCAGGTTAGCATTTTACATACATATTTTGTTAAACATATTTAAAAATTAGTAATTGTTGGCATGAGAAATTAAGATTAGGGGAAAGAGTTACATAAGAGCTAATTTTTATAAAGTCTCCATCAGATTCAGTAAGTGTTTTTTTTTCTTGTATATTTTGTTCTGTTTTGTTCTGTTTTTCTTCCTCTGGTTGGGGATAATATAGTCCATAATCTGTCAAATACAGTTTTCCTAGCTCTCTGGACTGCCAAGAGGGTTTTGCTTCTATCATGGTTGTTCATCTCATAAAGTTGATGTGTTCATTGTTCATTTGGCTCTACTCCCTTTGCTTAGCATCAGATTCCATAAGCCATTACATGCTTCTCTAGAGCCCAACCATTTATTGTTTTTTTATAGAGAAATAATATTCCATAGTATTCATGCACCATAACTTGTTTAGCCGTTCCCCTATTGATGGGCATACCCTTTATTTCCAATTCTTTGCAAGCACAAAAAGGGCTGCGGTGAATATTTTGGAACATATAGGACTTTTTCCGTTTTTACAATTTCTTCTGGATCTAATCCTAGAATTGGAATTGCTGGGTCAAAGGGTGTGAACAGTTTTATTGCTCTTTAGGCATAATTCTGTATTGCTCGCCAGAAAGAGTGGATCTATTCACAACTCCACGAGCAATGCATCAATGTCTCAATACTCCCACAGTCACTTCAACATTGCTTATCTTCCTTATTTCTCATCTGGGGCAAACCAATAGATGTGAGATGACACCTCATTGTTATTTTAATTTGCATTTCTCTAATCAATAGTAATTTGGAGCATTTTTTCATATGCTTATATAAAGCTTTAATTCCTTCATTTGAAAACTGTTCATATTCCTTGACCATTTAACAATTGGGGAAAGACTTGAGACCTTATAAATTTGATTCAATTCTCTATATATTTTAGAAATGAGACCATTATCAGAACTCCTGATAATGAAGATTGTTTCCCAGCTTTCTGCTTTTCTTCTAATTTTGGCAAAATTGATTTTATTAGTGCAAAAACTATTTAATTTTATATAGTCAAAATCATTCATTTTGCAGTTTATAATGTGCTCTAATTCTTGTTTGGACATAAATTTATCCCTTTTCCATAGATCAAATAGATACAATATTTTTGATCTATTAATTTATGTATGGTATTGCTATTCATGTCTAAATCCTGTACACACTTTTACCTTAATATTTTCCAGTTTTCCCAACAATTTTTGTCAAGGAATGACTTCTCATCCCAGAGTCCGATGTCTTTGTGTCTGTCAAATGGTAGATTGCTGTAGTCATTTACTGCATTTGAACCTATCCTAATCCAGTTATCCATTACTCTATTTTTTATCCAGTACCAGGCAGTTTTAATGACTACTGCTTTATCGTACAGTTTTAGATCTGGTAGAGCTAGACCACCTTCTTTTCTCCTTTTTTTTTCTCCCATCTGTTCCTTTGCTATTCTTGCCCTGTTGTTACTCCAGATGAATTTTGATACTATTTTTTCTAATTCAGTATTTATTTGATAGTTTGATTGATATGGCACTGAATAACTAATTTAATTGGGTAGAATTGCCATTGTTTTAATATTAACTCGAATTAACCATGAAAATTTGATATTTTGCCAATTTTTTAAGAATGGACTTTATTTGGGTGAGGAGAGCTTTATAATTGTGTTCTTACAGTTTCTGGGTTTGTCTTGGGAGCTAGAATCCCAAGGATTTAATATTATCTACAGTTATTTTAAATGGATTTTCTCTTTCTATCTCTTGTTCTTGGTCTTTATTGTTCATATACAGAAATGCTGAAAATTTATGTGGGTTTGTTTTATATTCTGCTACTTTACTGAATTTGTTTATTGTTTCAAGGAGTTATTTTAGATGATTTTCTCAGATTCTCTAGGTATACCATCATATAGTCTGCAAAGAATGAAAGTTTTGCTTCCTCATTTCCTATTCTGATTCCTCCATTTTCTTTTTATTCTATTATTGCTACTGCTAGAATTTCTAATACTGTATTGAATAGTAGTGGTCATCATGGTCTCCTTGCTTCACCCCTAAATTTATTTGAAATGCTCTGAGTTTATTCCCCTTAAATATAATATTTCCTGATGGTTTTTGAGAGATACTATTATTATTATTATTATTATTAAGAAAATTCCATTTATTCCTATACTTTCTAGTGTTTTTAATAGCAATGGATGCTGTATTTTATCAAAAGCTTTTTCAGCATCTATTGAGATAATCATATGGTTTCTGTTGGTTTTACTGTTGATATGTTTAATTCTGTTGAGTGTTTTCCTAATGTTGAATCATCCCTACCTGCCTAGTATAAATCTAACCTGATCATGCTTTATTAACCTATAATAACTTGCTGTCACCTCATTGCTAAATTTTTATTTAAGATTTTTGCATCAATATTCTTTAGGAAGATTGGTCTATAATTTTCTTTGCCTGTTTTGGTTCTTCCTTGTTTAGGTATAAGCACCATGTTGGTGGCATAAAAGTAATTTGGTAAAACTCCTTCCTCCTTCTCCTATTTTTAAAATAGTTGATGTAGAATAGTAATTAATGGTTCCTTATGAGTGGAATATTTCCTCAAGTGTTACTATTCTTAGTGAAGTCTTCTCAGGGTTAAAAATCATTAAAACAAAGACAGACTATTACTCTCAGACTATTCTTAGAAGAGGGAGAGAGGCCTTGTGTTCCCAGTCAGACACCCTCCTGATTCTACTGGAGACTGAAACAGTGGACTGTTTCTGGAAAGACCATTGGTTCTGTTAGGGAGGGAAATAGTGGAATACTTTCAGAGAAGAAACTTTGCAGTCTTAGTTAGCTATCTATTTGATAATGGACTATGAGAACAGTAGCCTGCCTTCTTTTGTTTGATAAGTGCTAAACTAAGAAGACCTTGCATACTCAGACATTAATTCATTTAACAGAAGGTCATTAGAAATCTTTTTCTGATACCTTCGCCATCTGGATGGTGAGGTAATGTTTTATGAAAACCTTTTATTCTTCTCTTTGTTGCTGGGTAGATTTTTAGACTAAAAATTGTAACTCTGAAAACCTTAACCAATCAGGTTGGAAAAGAGGGGGCTAGGGAGAGGGGAATCGTGCTAGGCCATATAATCTTGCTTTGACTGTCACCTCAGGGCAGCTCCTTGATCTTCAATAATTTTGTGAAACTTGGGGGTGCCCTTTTCTAGAGAAAAGCTAAAATAAACTTTCCTTTTGCTCAGAGGACTCTCTATAGTTATCTAAATGGATACATATCCCACACACTTAAATCTTTGGTAGCATTCACTTTTAAACCCATCTGGACTTGGAAACTTTTTTCTTAAAGAGTTTATTAATGTTTTTAACAATTTCATATTTAAGTAATTTATTTCCTCTTCTGTTAATCTGGGCAGTTTATATTTTTATAAATATTCATCCATTTCTCCCAAGTAATCCAATTTATTGGCATATAGTTTGGCAAAGTAGCTCCAAATTGTCTCTTTATTTTCTTCCTCATTGGTGGTTCATTCACCCCCTTTCAATTTTGATACTAGTTATTTGGTTATTTTGTCTCTCTTTTTAAAATCAGATTGACCAGACGTTCATCTATTTTATTTGGCTTTTTCATAAAACCAACTCTTAGATTTATGAGATCAATCTTTTTTTTAATTTCTATTTTATTAATCTTTCCTTTGATTTTCAGAATTTCTCATTTGGGATTTACTTGGGAATGTTTAATTTAGTCTTTTTCTATCTTTTTTAGTTGTATACCCAATTCTCTGTTTAATTCATATAAGATTTTTTAAATTTATATATAGCTTTTTTTTAGTTGTATACCCAATTTCTCTATTTTATTCATATAGGTAGTTAGAAATATAAAATTTCCCCTCAAATCTGCTTTGGCCGCATATTATAAATTTTGGTATGAGGTCTCATTATTATCATTTTCTTGTTTGTAATTATTGATTTTTCTATTATTTGTTATTTGATCTACCTATTATTTAATATAAAGTTATTTAAACTCCAATAAGTTCTTGGTTTATCTTTCCCTGACCCTTTATTGCATGTAATTTTTATTACATCAAGAACTGAGAATTATTTCTGTCTTTCTGCATTTGATTTTAAGGTTTTTGTGCCCCATTACATGCTCAATTTGGTGAAGGTGCCATGTGCTGCTGAGAAAAATATATAGTCTTTCCTGTTCCCATTAAGTTTTCTCCAGAGGTCTATCATATATTTGTTTTCTAAGATTTCATTTACAGTCTTAACTTCATTCTTGTTTATTTTGTTGTCAGATTTATCTAGTTCTGAGAGATGAAAGTTGAGGTCTCCCATTCTTAAAATTTTGCTATTTCTCCTTGTAATACACTCAATATTTCCTCTAGGAATCTGCAAACTATCCCACTAGGTGCATGCATGTTTAGTAATGATATAGCTTCATTTCCAATGATGCCATTTAAGAAGATGAAGTTTCTTTCCTTATTCCTTTTTAATGAGATTGATTTTTGTTTTTACTTTGTCTGAGATTAGAATCACTACCCCAGATTTTTAAATTCAGTTGAGGCATAATAGATTTTGCTCCAACCTTTTACCTTTACCCTGTGTGTATCTTTCTTCTTTGAAAGTGTTTCTTTTAAACAACATATTTTAGGCTTCTGGTTTTTAATACATTCTGCTATCAAATTCTTAATTTATGGGACAGTTCATCCCAATCACATTTTCAATTAAGATTACTAATTCTGTATTTCCCTCTATAATATATTTCTCCATTTATATCTTTCCTTTTCTTTTCCCCCCCACCAAAAATTTACTATATTTTCCCTTTGATTTATCTTTTCAAAATTTAAGTTTCAAGTTTATTTTCACTTGTATCTTCCCTTCTCTTTTATAAGTCCCTTCTTCCCTTATTTTCCCCTTTCCTAGTCCCCCAACCCCTTTCCCTGTAGATTAAGTTAGATTTTTAAACCCAAGTGGGAATATATCTTATTCCTTCACTGGGCTAAATCTATTGAATAGAAATTACACAGCATTCACATTTTCCCTTCTTTCAGTCTAAAATTATAAGTCTTTGTGTGTCTTTCCTTGGTGAACTAATATTAGTCAGGTATCATCAATCAGTTCTTGATTGCTTCATAAACTCCTATTGTTATCAAGATATTATCAAGGATTGTTTACTTGATTGTTTGATAATCCGCATTGACTCAAATTTAATCATATTATAATTAAAATTTTGTTTACCTTACCCCCTTTACAAATATCTTTCAAGTAACACAATTCTCTTCATAAGCCAAAGTATTCTCCAAAGTCATATAATATTTTGAAATATTTGTGCCCCTCCCCCGACCTCTTTTCTTTCCCACTTTCCCACTTTCCCACCCCACCTCCCACTCAAGGTACTTAACACCTTGTTAAGTGAACCAAGGATCTTTCTCTTCCACTTTACCCCCCATCTACCCAGGGTACTTGACCCCTCATTAAGTAAAGTATTCTATTCTAATTAACTGAAAGTATCATGAAGATCTCTAAGTACTGGGAGACTCTGGAGCTCTCATTGTGAACTTTACAAATGATTGTACCTAATAGAGACACTGTCTTGCAGTTTATGATGCCCTCATTTGACAAGGTGCTTAGCACCTTGTGATAAAAGTCAGTCAGATTTTAATGAGATACTTAAGTTAAAATTGACACTCCTGCTTTTTGGTCAGGGATTTTATCTCTAATAGTGAAGTGATCTTAGACCTATTCAATTGAGAGACAAGACCCAATTAAACCTATATCCCTTAGGTTCATTCTCTTCAATTATATTCTAATGAGTTAAAATTGTTATATCTTCTCTTTTAGGGAACACTATTTGTTTAAAACCATTTTGTTTTTTCAGTACCCCTTTTCATTTACCATTTTTATGTAACTCTTCAGTCGAATATTTGGCAATTGAATGCTCTATTCAGTTCTGGTCTTTGTATAAGGAAATTCTGGAAAAACCTGTATTTCATTAAATGTCCATCATTTTCCCTGACAATATTTGCTGAATTTTGCAGGGTAGTACATTCTGGGTTATAATCCTAGGTCCTTAACTTTCTGAAATTTATTATTTCAGTACTTCTAATCCTTCAGTGTTAAGGCCGATAGGTCCTGTGTTAATCTGATTGTATTTCCTTTGTATTTGAAATGTTTTCTTTTTTGCTGTTTGCAATATTCTATCTTTTATTTGAGGGTCCTATAATTTGACTATGACAGACCTTGTAATTTTTATCCTAGGGTCTCTTTCTGGGATGGGTTCCTGTGGATTCCTTCAATTGTTATATAGTTATCTACTAGTTATCTAGTATCTACCTAGTAGATTGGAGCAGTTTTTCCTTATAATTTCCTGCATGATGTTTTCCAGGTTCTGCTGTTGGTCCAGGATTTCTAGTAGTTCAGTGTTTCATAGCTTGTCTTTACTGGATCTGTTTTTCAGGTCATTCATTTTCCCTAGAAGGTACTTTACATTTTCTCCATTTTTTCCAGTCTTTTTATTTTGTTTGATGTTCCTTTCTGGCAAATTGCAGGGTTTTTTTCCTAGACAAAGTTCTGAAAATTGGATATAATGTTTCTTGGAGTTGTAACTCAGTATCCCAGAATAACAAGGCAGTTTACCCAGAAAATTTATGAAGAATTCATTATTAGTATCTTTTTGATTATAGCTTTCAAGATTTCTAATGATTGCCATATTGTCTGTCCTGCAACTATTTTCTAGGTCAATTCTTTCCCACATGTTATTTAATATTTTCTTGCAATTTTTATATTATTCTGAGTTTGATTAATATATTCTTAATTTCTCATCCAGTCATTTTCTTCCATTTGCAAAATTATAACTTTTAAGGAGATATTTTATTCAATTAACTTTTATATATTTTTTTCCATTTGCTTAATTGTACTCTTTAAGTTATTGTTTTCATCAGTGGCTTTTTTATCTCTTTTTCCATTTGTCCAATAGCATTTTTTTCTTTTTCAAATTTTTCTTCTATTTCTGGGGTGGAACCAAGATGGTGATATGAAGCTCACATACTCACAGAGCTTTTCCCTACCAAAGATAAATGAAGCCTCTGCACTGACATTACAGCTACAGGTTCCACCAAGAAGAAGAGAATATCCAAAGAAGTTTTCAATGTTAGACATCATGGAGTATCTTCAGTGAAAGAGGAAAAAGAAGCAAAACCAAGTGAGGCTGGAAAGGTGCAAGTCAGTGGAAAGTTTTAAGCCACAGTGCAGTCCAGGTCCTGATAGTTTGACAGTAGTATAGGTCCCACCATAGCAAGCTAGCAGGGAGGGTCTCACCCTCAAACAAAGTCTGAATCCTGGGAATACCGGGGCAATAGACAGGACTGGATTGGGAATAAACAACTGCACAGGCAGAACCTGGACCCATAGGAGGAAATGAACCTCTGTAAAGGGAATGCCTAGACTGCATAGACAACATCATGATCAACAACAAGGCAGGGATCAAACTACAGTCCCAATATAAAAAGCTTGGAACTTTACTCCCTATACCCCAAAAGCAGAGCTATAAAGACAAGCAATAAAGCTAAAAGAGTACATACTACAAAAAGTTATTATGCAGATAAAGATGACACCAATACTACATGAGAAGAAGAAAACAGTGGAAGGTTACCCATGGGGTAGTCTCAAAAGCATCTATGGATTAGACTGAAATCCAAAAGCTCATAGAAGAACTTAAAAAAGAATTTAAAAACCAAAGAATAGAGGAAAAAGAAAATTGGAAAAAAGAAATGAGAGTCATGCAAGAAAAGTATGAAAAACTGACTAAATAAATCATCTCTGTTAAAAGTAAAAATAACCTACAATAAAAGGAAACAAAAAAACTAATTGAAGAAAATAAAACCCTTAAAAAATTAAAGTAAAACAATCAGAAATCGATGAATCTATGAGACTACAAGATAGCATCAAAATAAAAAGGCTGAAAAAATTGAAGAAAATATAAAATACTCTTTTTTGAAAAAAAAAAAAAAACAAATGACCTGGAAAATAAATCCAGGAGATAATTTACAAATCATCAGGCTATCAGAAAGCCTAGATCAAAAAAAGAATCTGGAAGGATTCACACAAGGAACACTGTCCAAATATGCTAGCATAAGAAGATAAATAGCTAATTAAAGAATAAACAGAACCTCTCCAGAACGAGATCACATGATATAAACTTGAAAGGCTGTTATAGTCAAATTTCAGGACTCTCAAATAAAGGAGAAAATCCTTTAAGCTACATAGTGGAAAAAATGTAAATACAAAGGAAAAAGCAATCAGAACCGATCAGCCTAGACATTAAATAAAAGGAGGACCTGGAATATCATATATCAGTAGGAAAAAAAAAATTTGCAATTACAACCCAGATTTATTACTCTCCAAAATTCAGCTTATTTTCTCATGGGAAAAGATGAATGTTCAATAAAATAGAGGACTTCCAAAATTTGCTGACAAAATGTCAAGAGGTGAAAAGAGAATTCAGTGGCCAAATATACAACTTAAGTGATAGATATAAAGGTAAATTAAACAGGAAAGGTAAAAACAAAACAAAACAAATTTAAGTCAAGAGCTTCAAGTTGTAAACAACCCTAAAAGAGAAAATATAACATTTATAACACTTGAGAATTGTACTTCTCTTAGGATAATTAAAAGGTTGAATAATATTCTTCAAGAGGATTCGATTAATAGTTGGATCTTGTCTCTCCATTGAAGAGGTCCAAGATGACATTACTATGTTTTAGACCAAATCCTGATTAAAAGGAAGGATGTTTACTCTAAACTTAAATGTCTCAGTTTCCTTTGACCTATTCTATTTCTGCTTTGCTCACAAAGTTTACCAATTTCTTTTCTTTTCTTAAATTATGTTTTACTTTTCCAAATACATGTTAGGAAAGTTTTCAACATTCATCCATATGCCTATGTATATTTTTAAGTTACAAAATTTCCTTCCACCATCACCTCCCACTTCACCCTCCCTGCAGTGGAAAACAGTCAGGATAAAATTGTACATATACATTTCTGTTAATCATATTTACAGATTAATCATTTTCAGTCTGAGGAATTAGGATTAAGAGAAATAAATATATGAGATTTTTTAAAAAGTGAATGTAATGTTCATCATATTCTGAAGTACTTTTTGTGTTTTGCTTTGTTTTATGTTCTTCCTCTGGATGGGAATAACACTGTCCAGAGCCAATCTAATAGGGTTTCCTAAGTCTCTGAACTGGAGAGAGCAGCTGCATCTATCAGAGTTGATCATCTCATAATGTTATTGTTTATGTGTACATTGCTCTCTTGGTTCTGCTCCTTTCCCTCAGCATCAGATGCTGTGATTCATTCCATGCTTCTCTAGAGTCTGACCATGTGTTTCCTATACAATAATAGTATTCCATAATATTCATGCACAATAGCTCATTTAACTATTCTACAATTAATGGGCATTCCCTCAATTTCTAATTATTTGCCACAACAAAAAGAGTTGTTATGAATATTTTGAAACATCCCATTTTTATGATTTCTTCTGGATAGAGGCCTAAAATTGGAATTTCTTGGTCAAAGGGCAGGAATAATTATATTGCTCTTTGGGCATAGTTCTAAATTGCTCTCCAGAAAGGTTGGATCCATTCACAACTCCCCTAGCAATGCATTAATGTCCCAATCCCCTCTCAACTTCTCCAACACTGATCATTTTCTTTTTGTCATCTTAGTCAATTAGATAAGAGTGATGTGATATTTCAGAGTTGATTTAATTTGCATTTTTCTAACAATATTGATTTGGAATACTATTAAATATATATATATATATCTTTAATTTATTAATTTGAAAACTGTCTAATCATATTCTGGGATCATTTATCATTTGAGGAATGACTTGTAATTTTAAAAATATGATGAAGGTCTCTATATATTTTAGAAATGAGATGTTTATCAGAAATCCTAACTGTGAAGATTATTCCCCAGCTTTCCTTCTAATTATGACAGCATTGATTTTATTAATGTGAAAGCTTTTTAATAAAATAATCAAAATCATTCATTTTGCAATTGATAATGAAATCTATTTTTTGTTTGCTCATAAATTTGTCCCCTTTCCATAGATCTGATAGAGTGCTTCTTGATCTATTAATTTATCTTTGGGGCTGACCTTTATATCTAAAAACTGTACCCATCTTGACCTTATTTTAATATAAAGTATGAGTTGTAGGTCTATGCCTAGTTTTTGCAACACTTTTTTCCAGTATTCCCAACAAATTTAGTCAGATTGTGAGTTCATATCCCAGAGGCTTCTGTCTTTGAGTTTGTCAAATGATAGACTGCTATAGTCATTTATTGCATTTTCTTTTGAATCTATCTTAATCCACTGATCCATTACTTTATTTCTTAACCAGTACCAGGAAGTTTTGATGACTGCTGATTTATAGTATACTTTTAGATCTGATAGGGGTAGGTCACTTCCTTTAATTTTTTTTTTTATCAGTTCCCTTGCTATTGCTGACCTTTTGTTTTTCCCAGATGAATTTTGTTACTAATTTTTCAGGCACAACAAAATAATTATTTGGTACATTGACTGGTAAAAGTTTAGCATTTTCTCTGAGGAGAATATCACAAACTGGGTGGTCCTGAGTTAATGTCTCCACTATGTTACAATCAATTGTAAATTTCTTAAGTGAGTCATTGAGATTTTTCTAGTACTTAGAGCCCTTTCAACTTTTTTCTTGTTAATTAATTCAGTGTTTCACTTAATAAGGGGATTAAGTATCCTGGATGGGGGGGGGTGGAATAAGATTCTTATAACTAATTAAATCAACATTGGACTTAATCTATACTTTAACAATGGATTGAGTACCCTGGGTGGGGAGGGGTGGGGACTGTGGGAGAAAATATGCTTGGGGGAACAGGTACAAATAGTTCATGAAGTGGCTTTATGAAGATTGTGTGTCCTTGAAAGGTACTTGAAAAGGGGGTAAGGTAAAAAATAGTCATTATTTGATGTAATTCAAGACTATTGAAAAGTGTACTTAAAATGAGACAGAAGAGGGGAGGATACCTAATGATTGTGAGGCAATCCTACTCATCAGACCATCAATCAATCTGAGATGGCACTTTCATAACACTTTGAGCTTAACAAGGAGTCAATTAAACTGTTATTGATGATATCTGATTAATATTACTTCAATAATATTACTAAGATAAAGAGGCACAAAATTTAAAATATTAGAGGGAAAGAAGGGAGGGTGTGAATACTGAGCAAATTATGTTCAATAGATTTGGCCCAGGGAGGAAATAAGATACATTCCCAATTGAGTTTAAAAATCAATACTACTTTACAGGGAAGGAGGGCTGGAGGAAGAAAAAATAAGGGAAGAAAAAAAGTGAAAAAAAGAAAGTGAATGTATAAGTGAAAAAAATTGAAAGTTAAATTTTAAAAGAAAAGTTAAGTGGGAATAGGTGTCAAACTTCAGTGAGGATGAAAAAAAGGAAAGGAAAGAGAATAATATAAATGGGAAAAGATAGTATGAATTAGTAATTAGTAACATTAATTGTAAATATGAATGAGATGAATTATCCCATTAAGTGGAAGTAATTGGCATAATGAACTAAAAACCAGAATCCTGTAATATGTTGTTTACAAGAAACACATTTGAAGGAGAGAAATTTTCATAGGGTAAAGGAAAAATGATGGAACAAAGTATATTATACTTCAACTAAAGAAAAATAAATCAAGGGTAGTGATCCTGATCTCAGATAAAACAAAAGCAAAAATAGATGTCATAAAAAAGAATAAGAAAGGAACCTATATGCTTAAAGTCACCATAGGTAATGAAGCTATCTCATTATTAAATATGAATACAGCTAGTGGTATAGTATCCAAATTCCTAGAAGAAAAGCTGAATGAATTGCAAGGAGGCTTAGAGAGCAAAACTTTAATAATGGGAGACCTCAATCTCCCTCTCTCAGAAATAGATAAATCTCATCACAAAACAAACAAAAAAGGAAGTAAAGAAGGTGAATAAAATCTTATAAAACATAAATATGATAGACTGAAAGACCTCTGGAGAAGGCTTAATGGGGATAGAAAATAATATATCATTTTCTCTGCAGTATATGGAACCTATACCATAATTGGCGACCTACTTGAGCATAAAAGCCTTATAATCAAATGTAGAAAAACAGAAATAATAAATGCATACTTCTCAGACTATAATACACCCAAAATTACAAATAATAAAGGGTCATAGGAAGGTAAATTAAAAGCCAATTGGAAACTAAGTAACTTCATTTTAAATAATGCATGGGATAGAACAACAAATCATAGAAATAATCAATGATTATATGCAAGAAAATGATAATAATGAGACATCATCACAAAATTTATGGGTTGCAACCAAGGCAGTTTTGAGGGGACATTTTATAGTTTTAAATGCTTATATTAATAGATTAGAGAATGAGGAAATCAATGAATTGACTATGAAACTAAAAAAGCTAGAAAAAGAACAAATAGAAATACCCCCAATTAAATACAAAATTAGAAATTCTGGAAATCAAGGGAGAGATTAATGAAATTGAAAGCAAGAAAGCCATCAATCTCATAAATAAAACTAAGAGTTGGTTTTATGAAAAAGCTAATAAAATGGACAGATTTTTGGTTAATCTGATTAAAAAAAACAGAAAGACTTACTATAATGAAAACTGAAAAGGGTGAACTAACCACTAATGAGGAAGAAATTAAAGAGATAATTCAGAGCTCCTTTGCTGAACTGTATGCCAATTATTTGGATAGCCTGAGTGAAATGGATGAATATTTACAAAAATACAAACTGCCCAGATTAACAAAAGTGGAAATAAATTACATAAATGACCCCATTTCAGAAAAAAAAATTGAAGAAGCAATCAATAAACTCCCAAAGAAAAAATCTCCAGGTCAGATAATTTGCTAGTGAATTCTACCAAGAATTCAAGGAATAATTAGTTACTATTCTATATAAACTATTTAAAAATAGTAGAAGAAAGTGTTCTGAAAAATTCTTTTTAGAACAACAAAACGATGCTGATACTTAAACAAGGAAGAACCAAAACAGATAAGAAAATTAGAAACTCATCTCCCTAGTGAACATTGATATAAAATTCTTAAATAAACTTTTAGCAATACTCATAAAGAAAATTATTACTTAAATTATACATCATGATCAGGTAAGATTTCAAGCAGGTAGGGAGGGATGGTTCAGTGTTAAAAAAACATTCAACAAAATTAATCACATTAATAGCAAAAGGAACAAATTACCTTATCGCAATTAATGATGAAAAAGCCTTTGATAAAATATAATATCATTACTATTAAAAACACTAGAAAGTTAAGGAATAAATGCTATTTTCCTTAAAGTAATAAATAGTATCTATCTAAAACCATCAAGAAATATTACATGTAATAGGGATAAACTCAGTGCATTTTGAATAAGATCAGGGTTTAAACAAGGATATCCATTATCACCATTATTATTCAATGAATGTTAACTTTACCAATAAGAGAAGAAAAAGAAGTTGAACTAATCAGAATTACAATGAGGAAGTAAATTTCAATTTTTCAGATGATATGATGCTATTCTTAGAGAACCTTAGAAAATCATTTTAAAAAATTGAAACAATTAACAAATTCAGAAAAAGTAGCAGGATATAAAATAAACTCCACATAAATTATCAGTGTTTCTCTATATGAACAACAAAGTTCAAGAGCAAGAGATAGAAAAAGAAATTTCATTTAAAAGAACTACAGATAACATTAATTACTTGGGAATCAACCTTCCAAGACAAACCCAGAAACTATATTAACACAATTATAAAGCACTTCTCACCCAAATAAAGTCAGATATAATTAATTGGAAAAATATCGGTTGCACATGGTTAGGTTGAGCCAATATAATAAAAATGACAATTTTACTTAAATCAAATTACTTATGCAGTGCCATACTAATCAATTACCAAATACTTATTTACCTGAGCTAGAAAAAATAGTAAAAAAATTCATGCAGAGCATCAAAATGTCAAGAATAGCAAGAGAATTGATAAAAAAATATGTAAAGGAAGGTGGTTTAACTTTACCAGATCTAAAATTATACCATAAAATATTAGGCATCAAAATTACCTGGTACTGGTTAAGAAATAAATGAATAGGGGGCGGCCAGGTTGCACAGTGGATAGAGCGCTAGTCCTGGAGGCAGGAGTAGCTGAGTTCAGATCCTGCCTCAGACACTTAATAACTACCTAGCTGTGTGGCCTTGGGAAAGTCACTTAAACCAATGCCTTGCAAAAAGTAAAAAAAAAAAATAGAGGAATAGATCAGTAGATTAGGATAGGATCAAAAGAAACAGTAGTCAATGACTACAGTAATCTCTTGTGTGACAAAATCAAAATTTGACAAAAATTTTTGGGAACACTGGAAAATAGTGTAGCAATGGTATCTCACATTCTATACCAAAATAAGGTCAGAATATTTATAGAATTTGGACAAAAAAGGTGACATTATAAAAATATAGATTCAAGATGTACTCTATGGAAAGGGGACAAACTTATGACCAATTAAGAAATAGAGAACATTATAGACTGCAAAATGAATAATTTTGACTATACTAATTGGATAAAAAAAGTTTTTGCACTTATATAAGCAATGTTGCCAAAAGTAGAAGGAAAGCAGTAAGCTGGGAACAATCTTCACATCTAGGATGTCAGATAAAAGTCTCATTTCTAAAATATATATACTTCCATCAAATTATAAGGTTTCAAGTAATTCCACAATTGATTAATGGTAAAAGGATAAGAATAGACAATTTTCAAATGTTGAAATTTAAACAATATATAATCATATGATAAAACTTCCAAATCATTATTGATGAAATAAATGCAAATTAAAACATCTCTGAAGTATCACCTCACATACCTCAAAAAAAGGCAAATGATCAGTGTTAGAGAGATGGTGGGAGGATTGGTACACTAATGCATTGCTGATAGAGTTGTGAAATGATCCAAATATTCTGGAGAACAATATGGAGCTATGTCCAAGGAGCAAAAAACTGTTCAATCCCTATGACCCAACAATTAAATTCTTTTTTTTAAATTAAAGTCTTTATTTTTTTGAGTTTTGCAATTTTTCTTCCAATCTTATTTCCCTCCCTCCCCCCTCCCCCACAGAAAACAATTTGTCAGTTTTATCATTGTTTCCATGTTGTACATTGATCCCAATTGAGTGTGATGAGGGAGAAATCATATCCTTAATGAAGAAATATAAAGTATAAGAGATAACAAGATCAGACAATAAAATATCAGGTCCCCCCCACAAATTAAAGGGAATAGTCCTTGAACTTAGTTCAAACTCCACAGTTCTTTATCTGGATATGGATGGTATTCTCCATTGCAGACAGCCAAAAATTGTCCCTGATTGTTGTACTGAGGGAATGAGCAAGTCTGTCAAGGTTGATCATCACCCCCATGTTGCTGTTAGGGTGTACAGTGTTTTTTCTGGTTCTCCTCATCTCGCTCAGCATCAGTTCATGCAAATCCTTCAAGGCTTCCCTGAAATTCCATCCCTCCTGCTTTCTAATAGAACAATAGTCCAACAATTAATTTCTCCTTTAATTTTTAGTATGTCTAATTTGGTATTTAACTGGGGTTTTTAATTTATTCTTTCTCTAATTGTTGTTGGAATATTTAGTTCATTGATTGCCACTTTCTCTAATTTTTTCATGTAAGCATTTAAAGATATAATATATTCCCTGATGACTGGCTTGAGTGTATCCCATAGGTTTTGACATGTTGTTTCATTATTGTCATTATCCAGGATGAAATAATTAATTCTTTCTACAATTTGTTGTTTGATCCACTCATTCTTTTTTTTAATTTTTTTTTCATCCACTCATTCTTTAAAATGAAGTTATTTAGTTTCCAATTACTTTTGTGTCTGTATCTCCCTGGCCCAATATTGTATATGATTTTTATTGCATTATGATCTGAGAAAAATGTATTCACTATTTCTGCCTTTCTGCAATTTCTCATTAGGTTTTTATGCCCTAGTACATGGTCAATTTTTGTGTAAGTGCCATGTACTGCAGGAAAATAAAAAAAGTATATTCCTTTCTATCCCCATTCAATTTCCTCCATAGGTCTACCATATCTAGGTTTTCTAGAAATCTATTTACCTCCGTAACTTCTTTCTTGTTTATTTTATGATTTGATTTATCTAAATCTGAGAGTAGGAGGTTGAGGTCTCCCACTACTAGAGTTTTCTGTCTATGTCTTCTTGTAGCTCTTTCAACTTCTCCTCTAAGAATTTGGATGCTATACCATTGGATGCATAGATATTCAATATTGAAATCATTTTATTGTCTATTGTACCTTTTAGGAGGATATAGTCTGCTTCTTTATCCCTTTTAACAATATCTATTTTTGCAGCTGCTTTGTCTGAGATAAGGTTTGCTGCCCCTGCTTTTTTCATTTCAGGTGAAGCAAAATATATTTTTCTCCAAAATTTCATCTTTACTCAGTCTGTATCTCTCTGCTTCAAATAAGTTTCTTCTAAGCAGCATGTTTTAGGATTTTGGTTTTTAATCCACTCTACTATTATCTTACATTTTAAGGGAGAGATCATTCCATTCACATTCAAAGTTATAATTATTAACTCTTTATTGCCCTCCATGCTAAGTTCCTTCTGTTTGTATTTTCCCCTTTTTCCCTTTATCACATTCTGCAGTATTTTGTTTCTGAATACCTCCCTTCAGTGTTTTTACCCTCCTATATCAACCTCCCTCCCCTTTCTTTCCCCTTTCCCTTTTCCCCTTCTTCCCTCCCTTCCTTTGCTTTTTTAAGTTTTTGCAAGGCAATAGGGTTAAGTGGCTTGCTCAAGCCCACACAGCTAGGTAATTATTAAGTGTCTGAGAACAGATTTGAAATCAGGCACTCATGACTCCAGGGCTGGTGCTCTATCCACTGCACCACCTAGCCACCACTCCCTCCCTTCCTTCTGTTAGTTCCCCTTTTTCTCCCCAACATCCTCTCCCTCCCCCTTTCCCCTTTTAATACTTGAATGGTAAGATAATTTTTTTTAACTTAACTTAGTGTGTGTAAGATAACTTTAAGCCAAGTCTGATGAGCATTCAGGTGGTTCTTAGCTCCTCCTTTCTTGCCCTCCATTACAATAGGTATTTTGTACCTCTTAATGTAATGAGATTTACCCTATTCAATCTCCTTCATACTTCTTGTCTCCTTACTGTCCTCCTTTTTAAGGAGGTATTATTTTTAAATCATTCTGAGTCAAAGCAAAGTCATGATTGCCCATCACTTCTGGCTAAGTATATTGCTCTCTAATAGAGTTACAATTCTCTAGAGTTATTAGAGTCTTTCTGCATGGTGGGGATATAGCCAGTTTCATCTTTTTTGGATAACAATCTCTCAGATAAGTCATGAGTGACCATTACTTCAGGCTAAGTATATTCTCTCTAATAGAGTTACAATTCTCGAGAGTACTAGTGTTTTTCTCCCAGGTGGGGATATAGCCAGTTTTATTTTATTGGATAGCAATTTTCTTTTCTCCCCCCCCCCCACTTTTTAAACCTTTTGATGTGTCTCTTGAGCCTCCTGTTTGATGTCCAAATTTTCTATTTAGCTCTGCTCTTTTCATCAGGAACTGTTGGAAATCTCCCATTTCATTAAATGGCGATCTTTTCCCCTGGATGAAAAGGCTCAGCTTCATTCCAAGCACCCTTGCTTTTTGGTATATCCCATTCTGCACCATTTGTTCCCTTACACAGGTCCTATGTAATCCTTATTATGGCTCCTCGGAATTTAAATTTTTTCTTTCTGATTTCTTGAAGGGTTTTCCCCTTTTTTTCTGATAGTTCTGAAATTTGGCCACAGCATTTCCTGGTGTTTTCATTTTAGGATCACTTTCATGAGGGGAGTGATGTATTCTTTCAATAATTATTTTGCCCTCTGGTTCCATGATATCAAGGCAATTTTCCATCACTCAATCTTTCAATTTTAAGTCCAGGTTTGTTTTTTTTTTTCTCTTCAATGTTTTCAGGAAGACCTATAACTCTCAGGTTGTCCCTTGTTGATCTATTCTCCAAGTCAATGGTTTTGCTGATGAGGTATTTTACATTTTCTTCAATTTTCACTGTCTTTTGGGTTTTTTTTAACACAATCTTATTGTCTCATGAAGTCATTAGTTTCAACAAATTCCATTCTTTTTTTTAATACTGAAAAATTTTCTTCATTTACCCTTTGCAACTATTTTTCTAATTGGCTAATTCTATTTTTGAAGGAGTTTTCCATTTAACAAGTTTAGTTTTGAGAGAATTATTATATTTTTTGCATTTGACCAATTGAGAATCTAAGAGATTTATTCTCATTTTGTATTTGTCCAATTGCATTTTCTAACGATTTGGTTTTTTTTTGTTGCAAGATATTAATTTTCTCTTGCAATGTGTTAATTTTCTCTTGAGTTTCTTTTACCAATTTTTCCAGTTGATTTTTAAAGTCCTTCCTCATTTCTTCAAGGAAGTCTTTCTGGGCTCTAGACCATATTCTCCTCCAAAGTGTTGCATCTCTCTGGGCTAGAATCTGTTCTTTCTAAGTATTTCCCCATGAGCCCTCCTTTCGATCACCTTTCTTTATTTTCCAAGGATCTTGTGTTGAGGGAGGGGATGGCTCTCAGAGATTTGTTTTTGAAAACCCTAAAGGTTTTGTTCACTTGGCTTAGTGATTCCAAGTGCTGGCCAATAAAGGATGCTGTTTGCTTTTTCTGGAGTGTTTGAAGCTCTCAGCAGCAGGGTCTAAGTTGACCTTCGAAAATGGGCTGGCCCATGGGGGAGGGAGCTAATCTCCCCTTTAGCAGAGTGAGCTCTGTGGCAAACACAGAGCCTGAGGGGGTGAGAGTGGGAAGAGGGCTCTTCAAAAAAAGTATGGAGCTCAGGTTCTCTGCCCATCTGGTTGTTTTCCAGGTGTAGGCAGCTCCCTGTGTTGCAAATCACCCTTCCATTAACTAGGGCTCACCAGAGCTCTTCTCCCTTCTGGCCAAATATTCCACAGCTAAAGTTATTCTTCAGAACTGCCAATCACAAAAACCTCTGCAGCTAAGGCTGATCCTCTGGCTTCCCCCTCCCCTCCCCCCAACTTGCTTTTGTCCCTGCACTGGCCTTCTGCTCTCTGTTCCTAGTTCAACATGGTCCCCTGAGATAGACCTTGTTGGTAGGTGTTCTTCCCCTACCTTCTCTTTCTGAGTTTTGTTGATTGAATTTCTGTTAAGCAATTTCTTTCATCTTATTTTTGAGGGAGAATGAGGAGTATTTAGAACAGTTCCTGTCTTCTTTTCACCATCTTTGCTGGAAGTCTAAGAACTGTATTTCAATGGGACAGTTAAGGGAAATGTTCTTTAACAGAGAGAGCAAGTATGTTGTTATGTATGTGTGTATGAAGTGACTATGAAGTGGGGTATGAAGTGTGGTAATGTTGCCTTTAAATCAGTCAGTCGATCAATCAACCATTGAGAATTAACTTCTATTAGGACAGATAAAAGGAGTAAATCTTGATAGATGTTGTGGGTACAAGACAGGTTTAAAACTATCAATACATGAAAAGAAGGGTAAGAGAAGGCAAGGAATTAAAGGATAAATAATATCACATGTATTCTTTCAATAACTATGGTTGAATGATATCAGGGCAATTTTACATCACTAAATCCTGTAACTTTGAGTCCAGGCTTTTTTGCTCTTCATTTTTTTCCAGAAGCCCAATGACTCTTAAGCCTCTCCTGGTTCTATTTTTGAGGTCAGTGTTTTTAACAATGGGGTATTTTACATTTTCTTCCAGTTTTTCATTTTTTGGTTTTGTTTTATAGATTTTTGTTGTCTCCTGAAGTCATTAGTGTCCACAAATTACATTCTTTATTTTAGAGAAGGAATTTTCCATTTGTCCAATTGAGGCTTTGAGAGAATTAATTTCTTTTTGGATTTGTCCAATTATATTTTTTAAGGATTTGTTTTCTTGTTGCAAGGTGCTAATTTTCTCTTGAGTTTCTTTTCTCATTTTTTTTCACCTGATTTTAAACTCCTTCCTGATTTCTTCTAAGAAGTCTTTCAGGGTTGGAGACCCATTCATATTCACCTCAGGAGTTTTGGCTCTCTTTAAGTTAGCATCTCTGTCTTCATGGTAGCTTTCAATGGGACTCCTTTTGCTGGCCTTTCCTCATTTTCCTAGGAACTCGAGTTGGGGAAGGGCTAGTTCATAGACTTTTGGTTTCGAAATGCCTGGAGGCTTTGCTCACTGTGTTTATTAACTTCAAGTAGGCCAGTCAGTAGAGGATGCTAGAACCTTTCTCTGGAATGTGTGTGAGCTTCTTTTGTGGTCCACTCCCTAGTGCTGGTGGTGGGGGGAGCAGCAGGGATTCTGAATTATCTTTGAACAATATGGACTGGATCCTTGGGCTTTTTATTTAATATCAGTACTGAGAGAGATCTGCTGCCCACACCTGAACCTGGGGGTTGGGAAGGATGGGTTTGGGGAGGTTGTTACTGTATTTGCTCAGGGAAAAGTCCTTCTCTCTCACAGAGATTGTGGGGGGGGTTCAACTGGAAACATGGGATTCCGCTGAAAATATGGTGCTCCCTTCCCTGGTCTTCCAGGTGGGTGGAGCTGACCAGATTGATGTCTAGCTACTGTTCTAGAGCTCCCCCACCCACTGCACTGCTCTTCTGCCTGTTTACAAAGCCAAGATCTCTGAGGCTGCACTGAGGTTAGTCCTGGGTCTCTCCCCACCCCCCACCCCCCCTGCACTGGCTCTTTATTTTCTGCCCCTGGCTCAGTCAAGTTCTCTTCAGACAGACCTTGTTGTTAGATATTCTTCTCCTTTGCTCTTTCTGGATTTTGAGAATGTGAATTTTGTTAAGAAGTTTGACTCATATAAATTCTGAGGGAAAGGTGGGAGACCTTAGTGCAGTGCCTAGATTTTCTTTTGCCATCTTGACCATTAGTCAAAATATTTTTTAAAGAAAGAAATTGTGATGGACAGGACTTCAGAAAAGCCTGAAAAAAAGCCTGTCTTGTATGAACTGATGCTGAGTGAAGTGAGCAGAATCAGAGGAACACTGTACACACTAATAACAATATTGTTTGATTATCAACAATGGTGGACTTGCTCTCAGAAGTACAATAATCAAATTAGATTCTTAAGTGTATGTGATGGAAAATACCATTCAGATCCAGAGAAAGAACTATGGAGCCTAAATGTAGACCAAAGCTTACTATTTTCAAATTTTAAAGTTTGTTTTATGTATTATTTTTTCCCTTTGTGATTTGAATCCTTTTTCACAACATGATAAATATGGGTTTATGTTTAACCCTGTCATACATGTATAACCAATATTAAAAATGCTTATTAGGAGGAAGGGGAAGGGAAGAGGTGTAGGGAGAAAAATGAGAAATTCAAAACCTTACAAAAATGATTGGTGAAAGTGATCATTATATATTTGGAAAAGTAAAATAAAATATTTTGAAATAAGATGAGAAAAACTATGCTATGACTAAGGCTACATGCAAGAGCTATTTATTTTGAAAATTCAAATGAAAGTAAATAACTGAATATTAAAAAAATTCACAATTACTGGTTCTTTCAGACAAAGTGCACTATAAGAGACTGCTCAGCAGAATTAGAAAATAATCTCCTAGTGGCATTTATAATCAGAAATTGAAGATAGAGCTGTGGATAATTGTTCATTGAGAGACTATTAGTGTGAAATATAATTTGATGGAACTTGAACACAAGTCTCTCTGGATGCCACTGTTTCCTAAAGAATAATGGATAAATAACATAAAAATGCAAAAAAAAATCTCAATTATCTATGACCCTATTCTTATGTCAGGGGTAATCTGCTAAAGTGATGAAAATATGAGCAGAGGACAAAAGAATAACTTCATTTTCAGACCATCTAAAAACAGTTTAAATGTTGCTACTCAATATGATGGAAGGTATTTCAAAATGGGGATATTCTTTTTATAATCTTTATATGGTTTTATAGATGCTTGTTGAAATTTCTTTACAAACTTAACCAATATTATGGTATGATTTTGCTATCTTTCTCAAATAATTAAATAATGCCCTCATGGAAGAATTAGTTTGAAAACATATTAACGTAAGATACTCTTTATAAATCAAGAAAAAATAATTAAAGAAAAAACATTATAAAGGAAAGGATACTGGATTTATGGTTAGAGAACTTGAGTTCATATTTCATCTCTATAGTTGCTACCTGTGTTAGTTTTAAAAAGTCAGTTTTCTTATCTATAATATAAGGGAGCTGGAATTGGACTCAACTATTGAACTGTGACTTTTTTTCAGCTCTAGCTCTATGAGCCTCAGCACAACTAAATGAAAACTCAGCACAGCCATGACCCTTGGATATTTGAAATTATTATCATAAAAAGCACTATCAAAAAGCAGTTCATTCCCTATGCTTGGATTATTGTCTTTTATATGCCAATATACCTTTATCAGCAATGATGAAATAAATGAAAAGGTATATAAGGAATGTGAATGAAAACTTCAAAATAAATCAGTACACATAGTGATATTTGGTGACTTCATTGAAAATACAAGAGCAAGGAAGTTTGGAAAATATGCCTTAAGAATTAAAGAATTTGAAATTAAAGCAGTCAGGGAACTTAGAATTCATGTAGTTTAAATCCTTTAATTAAAATATGAGAAACTGAGTCCAGCCATAGTGCAATATCTTTTTAAGCTTCCTGCAATAATATGACTGAAATTTAAGAATATATTTTCTGACTCTAAATTCCGTGTATTTGCATAGAACCATAATTTTCCAAGGATAAAAGCTTATAGTCTACACAAAAGATCCATATGTGCAATGGGAATTAAATCCTCATTAATCAAGTTAAAAACACTGATAACAAAAATTTTAAAAATTGTAATTGATATAATGAAGCAATATTTCATACAAAAAGATGGAAATTTTTGCCTAAAACAACTTGAAAGGTCAGCAGGAAAAGTCTGTTGCCCAAGGGTAAGAGAGGAACAAAATACATGCCTGATGTGCCAGCACAATCCCAGAGCAGAGCTCATAGGCATTGAACTAATGACAGAAATGATGGTTTCCAGAATTCTCAGGCTATAGACACCAGAAACAGTACAGAAACTCAGCAGGAAAGGTGTGTCCCACCTGGATGAGAGGGGAATACAATCCAACATATTGTAATCCAACATATTTGGAGAGACTATTGGATGGCACTATATCAGGAGCAGCTACTGATACTTCCAGAAACTTCCAGATACTTCTGATCAGAAAGATAATACAGAGATCTCTTTATATCATTGTGGCAGGACTCTGCTGCTTTGCTGAAACTGAAATCCCAGTTAGAGTCCTGGCTAGCAGTCCCCAGAACAGAGGTTGTGGTTCCAGGGAAATGAGAATATTAATGACAGTTCCTTGACAGACAAAGTGATTTGTGGTCTCTCAGACAAAGAAAACAAGCCAGGAGAATAGTAAATACACCTTTCCTGAGATAATGTCAACTTGGAAGAGCTGAGACCTTAGAAATATCTCTGAAAACTGCTTCACAAAATCCTTGAAACTTGGGACAATGTACCCTGAGCCCTGAGCCCTACTTTAATAGGTAAAATATCAAGTTGTAGAATTCAAAAATAATAAAACAAAAAAAATCTAACCATAAACCTCAATATGGTAATAGGAAAGATCAAAATGCACATTCAGAAGATTATAAATTCAATGCTTCTACATCTAAAACTTCAAGAAAAAAAATTAATTGCTCTCAGCACATGGGAGAATTCAAAAATGATTTTGAAAACAAAGTAATAAAGGTAGAAGAAAAATTGTGAAGAAAAATGAGTGATGTAAGAAAATCATGAAAAAAGAATCAGCAGTTTTGTAAAGGATAAACAAAAAATACTGAAGAAAATAACACCTATAAAAACAGAATAAGCCAAATGGCAAAAGTAGTATAAAAACTGACCAGAAAAGTGCCTTAAAAGTACAATTGGTCAAATGAGAAAATGAGATATAAAAACTCAAAGAAGGAAATAATTCCTAAAAATTTGAATTGAGCACCTGAAAATTAATGACTTTGAGAAATCAAGAAATGATAAAACAGAACCAAAAAAAAAAACCTGGAAAAAATAGAAGTCAATGTGCTATGTCTCTCTCTCTCTTTGGAAGAATGACAGACTTGGAAAATGGATCCAGGAGAGATCATTTTAACATGATTAGACTACATGAAATCCATGATTTCATCTTTCATTATTTCATCTTTTGCTTTGTTTTTTTTTTTGTAAGGCGATGAGTTAAGTAACTTGTACAAGGTCACACAACTAGGTAATTATTAACTGTCTGAGGTCAGGTTTGAACTGAGGTCTTCCTGACTCCAGGGCTGGTGCTCTATCCACTGTGCTACCTAGATGCCACTTAGACATCATCTTTAAAGAAATTATTAAGGAAAATTTTTCTGATATTCTAGAACCAGCAGGTAAAATAGAAATGAAAATGATCCAGAAATCATATGCTGAAAGCTATACCATAATGAGAACTTCCAGTAGTGTTATAACCAAATTCCTGAGCTCCCAGATTAAGAAGAAATCTAGCAGGCAGCCAGAAAAATTAAAAAAAAACAATTAAAGTATTATGGAGCTGCAACCAGGATATCACAAGATGTATCAACTTTTACCTGAAAGTATTGAAGAACTTTGAATATGATATTCCAGAAGGAAGAAAAGAAAATTAGACTAAAATCATGAATCAACTATGAAGAACATTTGAGTATTCTCTTTCAGGATAAAAAAGGTAGAAATTCAGTGAAATAGGTGATGTTTAAGAGTTTTATAATGAAAAGACAAGAGCTGAATAGAAAATTTCATCTTCAAATACAAGATTCAAGAGAATAATAAAAAATTTGAATAGGAAAGGGAAATCATAATGAAGTTAATAAAGTGAAATTGTTTATATTCCTACATGGGAAGCTAATATTGTTAACATATAAGAACATTCTTATTATTAGGGGGGTAATTTGAATATTAAGGCAAGATATCTTAAAATAAGATGAAATTGAGAAAGAGAAATATTTAGGGAAAAAGGGAAAGAGAGAGAAAGAATAATCACCCACCACCCACCCCTTAGAAGCAAACAGTCATGTTATCCTTACACATAGATATTTGAGATAAACATGCTTACAGATTAGTCATTTTCCATATGAAGAATTAGGATTAAGGGAAAGAGATACATAAGAGATATATTTATAAAGTTCTCATCAGATTCTGAAGGATCTTTTTTCATTTTTTTATTTGCTGCTTCCCTATAAATTGATCATCTCATAATGTTGTTGTTAATGTGTATATTTTTCTCCTGGTTCTGCTTCCTTTGCTTAGCATTAAATTCTGTAACTCTTTTCATACTTCACTAGAGTCTGATTTATTTATGATTTCTTATAGAACAGTAATATTCCATAGTATGCACCTTATGTACCATAACTTGTTTAACCATTCCCCAAATGATGGACATCCCCTCAATTTCCAGTTCTTTGTTACTACAAAAAGAGCTGCTATGAATATTTTGGAACATGCAGGATTTTCCCTTTCTTACGTTCTCTTCTGGATATAGATCTAGAATTGGAATTTCAGGATCAAAGGGATTGAACAGAATTTTTGTTCTTTGGGCATAGCTCCACATTGCTCTCCAGAATGGTTGGATCATTTCATAACTCCATCAGCAATGCATTAATGTCCCAATCCTATCACTCCCTCTTTACCTTGATCATTTCCCCTTTTTTTGTGATCTTAGCCAGTCTGATAGGTGTGAGATGATGCCCCAGAGTTGCATTAATTTGCCTTTCTCTAATCAATAACAATTTGAATATTCTTTCATATGATTTTATATAGCTTTAATTTTTTCATTTAAAGGCTGTCTATTTATATTCTTTCACCATTTATCAATTGAAGATTGCCCTGTAACCTTATAAATTTAATGCAATTCTCTATATATTTAGAAATGAGACCTTTATTAGAACTCCAAATTGTGAAGATTATTTCCCAGCCCTCAACTTTCCTTCCATTTTTGGCAATATTGATTTTATTAGTGTGAAAACTTTTTAAAAGAGGCAAAATCATTCATTTTGTAGTTTTTAAGGTACTCTATTTCCTGTTTGTCCTGCCCTGCTATGCTCTTGGCTCTGTAAATCAGGACCCAGATCCCACAGCTATGTGATCAATCCCAACTGGTCTTCACTCCTGTACTGGGAAGCTCCCCCTTCACCCTAGTGAAGCATACCACTACCGAAGGTCTTCCCAGCTATGTTAAGCTGGATAATTCTCCACTCTTTTTTGTAGGTTCTGTCATGCCAGAATTCATGTAGAGGCAGGAGAGGCAGAAAGGCAGGAGAACTTAGGGCAATTCCTGGCTTCTCTTCATCAACTTGATAAAGCACAATTCAAAAAGACTTGTGAAGGAAAATGTCATGCTTATTTAAAGAAAAACCTAAGGTTCTGAAAAGAGACCAAATTTTACTATATTTACTTTTTAAAACTTATCTTATTTTTCTCTTTTTTCTCATTTTTTCTTTTTGTTCTGATTCTTCTGTTAAAACATGACTCATATGAGGATATTTTAAACATAATTAAAAATTTTTAATATATATATATATATCAGATTACTAACAGTCATAAACTGGGGGGGGGAGAGAAAAATATGGAACTCCAAAATTTACAAAAAAGTTGATTGTTAAAATCAATCTTTTTATGTAATAGAAAAATAAAATAAATTTCAAGACAAAGCAAAAACTGTGCATAATACTCATATTGTTATAAAATATAACTCCCCCAATCCCTCAAAAATCAACAAAAATGAATGCTTCACTCTGTATACAGACACCATTAGTTCTCTATGTATTAGTGGAGTTTTTCATCATAAATCATTCAGAGTCATTTTGTATCATTCTATTGCTTAGAATAGCTGTCATTCTCAGTTGATCATCTTGCAATATTGATGCTACTCTGTTCACAGTACATTTCAATTTACATCAGCTCATGTCATTTTCTCCACATTTTTTGAGCATATCCCATTTATAATTTCTTGTAGTAGAATAATATTTCAGCATAACCACATTCTGCAATTTTTTCTTACATTGCTCAATTAACAGGCATCCCCTCAATTTCCAATTCTTTGATATCAGAAAAGAACTCTTATAAATAATTTTATGAATGTCTTTTTCTTTTTTCATTTCTCCTTTGGGATACAGACCTTATAGTGGAACTGCTAGGTTAAAGGGTATAAATGGTTTTACTGCCCTTTGGGTATAGTACCAGATTGCTGTACATTCCAATTAAATCACTTCACAACTCCATTATCAATGTATTCACATTACATTGTTGCCACATACCCGCCAACAGGTCTTTTTTTTTTCTTTTCTGTCCTATTATCCCATCTAAAACATATGTGGTAATATCTCTGAATTGTTTTAATTTGTATTTCCCCAGTAAATAAGGAGTTAGAGTATTTTCTTATGACTTTTGATAACTTTGAGTACTTTATCTTACAACTGCTCACATCTTTAACCCATTAATCAATTATGGAATAGCTCTTATTTTTATAAATTTGAAGCCATTCTCTATGGTTAAGAAATAAGTAAATTTGTTTTAGTTTTTTTTTTTTTGTTCACAGTTAGTATTTGAAAGTGTGGTTCCCTTCATTCTATTGTTCCTCCTGCTTTTTCTATTCTCACTGCCCTTTCAACTTGACCCTCCTCTAAACTGTTTTATTTCTGGCTACCCTTCCCTGAATATGTCCTTCCTTCTCTCAACCTTCCTTGTTTTATTTGCTTCCTCCTTCTTTCCTGGAGCATAAGACAGATTTATACCACAGTTGAATGTATATGTTATTCCATCTTAGAGTCAATTCTGATGAGAGTAAGGTTGACGTCATTCCCCCTCATCTTCTCTCTCCCTTTATTATAGAAGATTTTTCTTGTACCTTTTATGTGATTTGTCCTTAAATGTGACCCCCCTTTCCAGTGATCTGATAGATTATTTCTTGGTCTATTAATTTATCTATGGTATTGCTCTTTAATCTTTAAATCCAGCATTTTGATCTTATTTTGATATAGAGTGTGAGATGTAGATCTATACCTAGTTTTAGCCATACTATTTTCCAGTTTTCCTAACAATTTTTGTCAAATAGTGAGTTCTTATACCAGAAGTGAATGTCTTTGGATTTTTCAAATATAAGTGTACTGTAGTCATTTGCTACTGTTTCTTTTGAATATGCCAGTCCACTAATCTATTCCTCTATTTCTTAACCAGTATGAGTCAGGTTTGATATAGTGTAGTTTTGATCTGATAGAGCTAGGCCATATTCCTTTACTTTTTTTTTCATCAGTTCTCTTGCTGTTCTTGATGGATGAATTTTGTTATTATTTTTTCTAGCTTAGTAAAATAATTGTTTGGTAGTTTAATTGGTATAGTACTGAATAAGTAATTTAATTTAGGTAGAATTGTCATTTTCATTATATTAGCTCAATCTAACCATAAGCAATTGACATTTTTCCAATTATTTAGATATGACTTATTTGGGTGAGTTACAATTGTATTCATACAGTTTCTAAGTTTGTCTTGGGAGGGTATTTAATGTTGTCAATACTTCCTTTAATTGAAATTTTTCTGTCTCTTGCTCTTGGGCTATGTTCATATGTACAAATGTTGAGCATTTATCTGGGTTTATTTTATATCCTACTACTTTGCTTAATTTGTCAATTGTTTCAAGGAGTTTTTTAGATGATTTTCTCAGGTCCCTCAAATATACCATTATATCATCTGCAAAGATTAAAAGATTTTCCTCCTCATTGCCAATTCTGACTACTTTAATTTCTTTTTCTTTGTTTATTGCCAAAGACAACATTTCTAATATTACATTGAGTAATAATAGTGATAAAGGGAATCCTTGTAAAATCCCTGATTTTATAGGAAGTACTCTGAATTGATCACCATTGCATTAAAATTTGTTGATGATTTTAGATGTATATATTATTGATTACAAGGAAATCTCCACTTATTCCTAAATTTTTCTGTTGTTTTTAATGGGAATGAATGCTGTATTTTATCAAAGGCCTTTTCAGCACCTATTGAGATAATCATATGATTTTCATTGGTTTTGCTATTGATCTGTTCAATTATGTTGAGTGTTTTTTTTTACTATTGAACCATCCCTGCCTAGCTTATTGTCTCATTGCTAAAATTTTATTTAAGATTTTTGCAATGATATTCATTAGGGAGATTGGTCTATAATTTTCTTTGACTGTTTTAGTTATTCCTAGTTTTGGTATCAGAATCATGTTGGTATCATTAGGAGAAGTTAGTAGAGATCCTTCTTCTATTTTTCTGAATGTAGACTGTTGCTTAAATGTTACAATTTTTTTGTATCTGTTAGTTTTTGCATTTCTTTTTTTTAATCTTGGTAATTTCATTGTAAAGAAATTTTTCCCTTTTTTATTTGCACTATTTCGGTTTTTGAAATAATTGTTTTATTTTTAAAATTTTTCAATTCTATTTTTAAAGGATTCTTTTCTTTGTTCATTTGCATTTCAAAGGAGTTTTCTTCACAATAATTTTTATTTCCTTTTTCACATGCTGAATTTTTCTTTCATTTGTTTTTCTAATTTATTTATGTGATTTTAAAAATTCCCTTTTTACTCTTCCAAGAGGATTTTTTTTGGTTGTAGACCAATTCATATTCCCCCCTGGATTCGCATGTAGTACTTTTTCTCCCATCTTCTTCTGAGATGGCACTGTGATCTTTTTTTATCAGCATAGCTTTCTATCATCAGGGATTTTT